>NC_133426.1:5430000-5731250 GCF_049350105.2 Macaca mulatta | reverse complement strand
AGAAGGTGAAGGGGAAACAGGCACATCTTATGTGGCTGGAGCATGAGGAAGAGAGAGAGAGGACGTGCTACACCCTTTCAAATCACCAGGTCTCCTGAGAACTCACTCACTACACTGTACCAAGGGGGATGTACAGTACCATTCAAGAGAACTCTGCTCCCCATGATGCCATCACCTCCCACCAGGCCCCATCTCCAACGCTGGGGATTACAATGCAATATAAGATTTGAGCAGGGACACAGATCCAAGCCATATCAGAGGCAAAAAAAAAAAAAAAAACTTATTAAGAATCAAGAATTTATAATGTCATAGAATGCTTCATGTTTTCACTGAACGTTAAAAGATAGAAACTTTCATAATTCTAAGAAAAAATAATTTACTATGTAGAACTCTTGGAGCAAACTGTCCGTGGGTAGGCAGAGTCAAGGCATTTACGCTGATGTAGCTTTTCAGAAAATTTACCTTTTGTGCACCCTTTCTTGGAAAGCTGTGCGATTATGTGTTCCTTCCAACAGTGGAATAAATGACAAATAGAAAGATGGGGAATCCAAGAAACAGTGGCCTTCACAGAAGAGAGCTGAAAGAATGCAGGTCTCAGATTAATGCCCAGAGCAGTCTGGGAAAGCTGGAATCCTAGAGTGAGACTTCAAGGAGAAAGTACATAATAGAAAAGGAAATGAGCCATTTGACCATGTGGAAATAGTACTTGAGATGGGCTTTAGTTCCCTTGGAACATTCAGAAAAGTTGAACAATAGACACACAGAAAAGCATGAAATGAAAATGTGAAGGAGTTGTTGTCTCCAGATAAAACAGGAGGCAACTCAATGAAGGAGATTTAATTGGGGTAGAATGCTTCATTCAGGAGTGATTATTAATTGCACAGTTACAATAAAGTTAAAGAGAGAAGGCTGGGTGCAGTGGCTCATGCCTGTAATCCCAGCACTCTGGGAGGCCAAGAGAGGCAGATCTCCTGAGCCCAAGAGTTCGAGACCAGCCTGGGCAATGTGGCGAAATCCCACCTCTACAAAAAATACAAAAATTAGCTGGACATGGTGGTGCGTAGTAGTCCCAGTTACTGCAGAGGCTGAGGTGGGAAGATCGCTGGAGCCTGGGAGGTTGGGGCTGCAGTGAGTTGTGATTGCACCATTGCACTCCAGCCTGGGCAACAGAGCAAGACCCTGTCTCAAAAGAAGAAAAAAAAAAAGGCAGAAGAGGCAAATAGAGTGGTGGTTGCCCATTGATAACTTATAGGTAATATCTAAAAATAATGTATCAAAAATAGCATAAACTATTACTTAGAAATATCTTGGAGCATATATTTGGAGAGAAGAAGCTAAGAAATCTGAAAGCATTTGCTTTCTAAAGTGAGTGTGGTCATGGGATGTTGTATGTTGGGCAAGAAAGTGCTGTTTGTTGTGCAAATAACACTTGTAGTAGTTTGACCTTTAAAACTTCATGCATGCCTTTATTGAAACAAAATTTTTTCAAAAGAAAAATGATAAGGCCAAGATTGAATGGTATGTGAATGCGAATGTGACAGTTAAAAGCATGATTTCTCAAATGTACCTGCCCATTGGAATCACCTGGAGAATGTAATAGGTATCAGTGCCTGTGCTGTGGTCCTCCAGAGATTCTGACTTGCTTGGTCTGCAATGCAGACTGGGCAGTGAGATTTTTCAGTTCTCCTTAGGGATTGTAAGATACAGCAGAGTTTAGGAAGCATGGATCTAGTAGCTCAGATTCTTACTTGAATTTAAAAATCTCTAGCTGGGTGAAGTGGCTCATGCCTGCAATCCCATCACTTTGTGCTGGGCTGAGGTGGGAGGATTGCTTGAACCCAAGAGTTCCACACCAGCCTGGGCAACATAGTGAAACCCTGTCACTACAAAAAAAGAAAAAAAAAAAATTAGCCAGGTGTGATGGTGCATGCCTGTGTTCCCAGCTATTCAGGAGACTGAGGTGGGAGGATCGCTTGAGCCCTGGAGGTCAAGGCTGCAGTGAGCTGAAATTATACCACTGCACTCAAGCCTGGGCAACAGAGTGAGACCCTGTCTAAAAAAAAAAAAATCTTGTGTAGTGTTCTCTTCACCAAGGCACAGTTGTTTCAGTAATAAACTACTACTAATATGATGATTTAGATTGAGCCAAATTCACCACTCAGCCATTTCTTTGTTGTCTGATATGCTCTTTATAGAAAGGCTTTAATTGCTTGAAAATGACCTAATGCTTCTCCCAAGCTTTCCATTTTTTTTTTCCCTTTCTTAACTGAAGTCACAGAATGTTCTCCTGTGTGGAATGCTTTGTCTATCCTACGGGAAGCCAATTGTGCATGGCTCATGGCACCATTCTGGCTTAATTGTTCCAATTCCTCCTGTTTCTCTGACCACACATGAGGTTGAATTAAATATAATATTCTCAGTTTGCATTTCCCAGGCAGTCGTCCTAAGTGGCTTCTTGGAGGAGCTCTGTGCATTCCACTGGTCTAATTCTGTGACGCCCTTTAACTCGAGGGCCAAGGACATAATTACCAGCTCTAGAAATTCGTTCCGTGGTCAAGGATGCTTGTGCAGAGGCCAGATTTTCTTTCATTATAATCTGGCCTTTCCCAAGCTTCAAAAGTGAAGAGGATTGAGTTCCTACCAAAGAGCATTGGCGCCTAGGAAGTGAATGCTTTCTCTATCTTTTGCAGCTAGTGTGGTCTACATTTCTTCAGTGTACCTTCTGCCTGGTAAATGTCAGATTATTTGTTGACCATCCTCAGGGTGTAGTTCTTTGTGTTATTAAATGAGAACCCAGTGGCTTAGAAAGCATTGGCTTTTGAGGAGTCATTTTTATCCTAGGCAACAACTCAAATCCATGCAGTGCTGATATTTACAGCTGGGAGGTGACATGGTCTTATCTTTCGGTCTGTTGCTCAAATTATTGATTTCAGTAGGACCTATTCACTGGCTCCCTTCTGTCTTGGGGATGCCTTTGATCTGTCTTGCCTTGTGGGACTCTCCCTCTGACGTGGAATAGCAGTCTATTTCCACAAGGAGGGACCCTCTGAGAGAGGACAGTCTTCATACCGCCTCTTCCGCTTTTCCTTTATCTTTTATGGGTTTTGGCTTTATAACTTTACTCTTAGAATGTCCTTAAAGCTAATGATTTTTTAATGTTCTCTAGTGTGTTACTAAAGGCTCTTCATCTACTTGAAAGACTGGGGCAGGAAGATCGCTTGAGTCCAAAAGGTCGAGGCCACAGTGAGTTGTGATCCTGCCACTGTATTCCAGCCTGGGTGACAGAGCAAGACCCTGTCTCAAAAAAATAAAAAGGACAGGTGCAGTGGCTTATGCCTATAATCCCCAGCACTTTGGGAGGCTGAGGCAGGAGGATTGCTTGAGGCCAGAGTTCTAGACCAGCCTGCAACATAGAGAGACCCATCTCTTCAGAAAATAAAAAAAATAGCTCGACATGATGGCACACGCCTGCAGTCCCAGCTTCTTGTGGGGCTTGAGACCAGCAGGAGGATTGCTAGAGCCTAGGAATTCCAGGATGCAGTGAGCAATATGTATGTGTTAATACATAGTGAAACCAGTTATTGGAGAATTAGTATGTGTCCTCCCACAAATTCAGTATGTTTTCCTAATTGTCCAATTAATTCAAAGGGCCTAAACATAATAGATGCAAATTATTTTATGTTTTTTGTTTAAAAACATTTTTGACTGAATCAGTCTATGACGCTTTAGTATTTGAAGTTGCAAACAGAACTTAGTCTTAATATAGCACTCGCCTTGTTGATAGAGTTCCATGGAAGGAATGTTCGCCAGATGATAATTTAGCCTAAAGATGTTATAGATGTGGACAGTCACACCCTCTAAGTTACACAGTCCGGGGTGGGCCAATTGAAAAGAACATGCAGGAACACAGGCTTGTTAAGGGATAATTAAACGTGGGGGAAATAGAACAGTCATGGCAGAGCATTTAATAGGGTTTAATTGGGTTATGAAGAATAGGCCGGAGTGAAAGAGAATAGCTCTTAATAGGAGGTCTAGAAGTAGCCAAGGAAAGCATTAATTGCAGAAAATCTGTGACATCTGATTACCGTAGTGAAAGAAAGATCCACCTTTAAAAATCCTATCTATACAGAAAGAAGTGATAGGGAGAAGGAAATCTTCCCACGGACATATTTAAGAAAAACAGTGGGAAAGTTTGAGATTTCAAAGGGCCATGGTTCAGGTTATAATTCAAAAAAGAGGCAAATGATAGTCTTACTCTTCTTGAGTTTCAGGAATGGGGAGGATTTTGCCACTTGTTGTGAAATAATTTTGGAGCTTCTATAACCTTGATCCTTTCATCCTATTTTTTCTTGGACTTGGGATGTGGGGAGTGAGTGGATAAGATGGGGATGGAGAAGCAGCAGGGTTTGAGATGCTTCTTTTGATTCTGTTCATTCCTGGAATTCTTCTCCATGGGCCTTAAAGAGAAGAGACTTCTTCCCGGTGCAGGACATCCAGTGGCCAATTAATGAAACTGTTTCCTCAGATAGGTTCCCTTCCTCCATTAATTTGTGGGATTTTAGATGAAAACTTACTTGGACCGTGGTTTTCTATGTGTTTGTGAATGGAAGGGCATGTTTGTCTTTGACCTTCCTTTAGTTTCACGTCTTAGTCTTGATATTTAAGTAGCTTTGGTTCAGACAGAGAAGGACCATGCGTGCAGTTGCTGGGATTGCTCTCTCGGTTGGAGGTTCCCTGGTCCTGGGAAAGATCTCCCTGCCCTATGCAAGTGGCATAGATGTTTAATGTTCTAGATGAGAGAAGCGCTGGAGTCTTTTATTCATTACTTGTGTGCATAGCTGTGGCCTCTAAGGAAGCTCAGCTAAAGTGGTCTCGGGTTCCACAGAGGCCACCGGGGAGAGATGGCCAAGAAGACAGGAAGAAGTATCTCACCTGGGAGGGTGTGGCAAGAGCTAGGCAAGACCTCATGGTTGAGATATTTGCCATTTATTCTTTCTTTCTCTTTCTTTCTTTCTTTTCTTTCTTTCTTTCTTTCTTTCTTTCTTTCTTTCTTTCTTTCTTTCTTTTCTTTCTTTTCTTTCTTTTCTTTCTTTTCTTTCTTTCTGACAGTTTCACTCTGTCACCTGGGCTGAAGTGGAGTAGTGCGATCATGGCTCACAGCAGCCTCCCCATCTCGAGCTCAAGCCATCCTCCCACCTCAGCCTTTTGAGTAGCTAGGGCTACAGGTGTGCACCACCATGTCCAGTTAATTTTTAAATTCTTTTTAGCAACAACGTTTTGCCATGTTGCCCAGACTGGTCTCAAACTCCTGGGCTCAAGTGATCCTCTCACCTCAGCCTCCGAAAGTGCTGGGATTATAGACATGAGCCATGATGCCTGGCCCATTTATTCGTAAATACTTATGGTCAGAGCAGGTCTTCCAAGGGAAGAGAAGAACAGCCAGGTAAGACTCGTATGACATAGCTGAGGAGGTGGCATTTCATCCTTCCAGGCACATGCTCCTTATCCACAAGCAGAAAGCTATAACCTTTGGTGTCCCCACTAGGTCATGATAGATAGACACGCAGGTGATGATCACTGACTGGCAGTTAGCCAAGGATTCTCAGCTGTGCATGCTGCATGTGTGAGTATGTGTGACAGATCCCTCTGGCAGTTTGGTGGAAAATTGATAAGTTTTGTAAAAATGATATGTTTAAGTCATACAATAAGGTAAATACACATAAAAGGAAATTGGTTTTATTGAAATAGTTACCAAGGCATATTAATATTAATATTTAAAGTTGGTGCAGTGGCTCACGCCTGTAAACCCCAGCATTTGGGGAGGCTGAGGTAAGAGGATCACTTGAGGCCAGGAGTTCAAGACCAGCCTGGGCAACAAAGTGAGACTCTGTTTCTACAATCAATAAAATAAAAAATAAAAATAAAAAGATGTATTTAAACTGGGCTATAATAATACATGTGCATCTTTATTGTGTGTTAAGTACCTGGATCTACTTAAGAGGTTCATAATAGTCACAATTTCAAAGTACAAGTGAGCGTACACAGTATTATGGGATATCTGTGATAGCAGTGTTAAGTGTCCTACTTATACTGATAATGGAAGCAAATACTAAATTTCAGTGCATGATAGTGAAACTAAAGATGTAATTCTTTTTGCCCATTGCAATTTGTAGAACCAGTGGAATCTATCTAAAGACTCCTGGGTGGCAAAGGATAAATGCTTGAGGGGATAATACCCCATTCTCCATGATGTGATTATTACATATTGCATGCCTGTAACAAAATATCTCATGTACCTCATATATATATATATACACACACACACACACACACATACACACACACACATACATATACATATATACATATACATGATATGTACTCACAAAAAAATAAATAAAGACACCTCAGTGGGATTGGGGTTTCTGGACTTAGGGTGGACAACATCTGCATTTAGAATTGTGTAGAGTAAAGGTTTTGATTTATTTATTATACCTCTGTTTTCTTTAAAAAACCTGCATGTGTAGGTAGGAATTTTGCCAGAGGTGGGAATGTGAGAGTCACTGGTTTGCAGTATAGAGCATTCTATACTGAGAGATTTATTTTTATGTCAAAAAGAAAGTGAAGAATCTGACAGATTAGAATCTTCGTGTTATTTTTATTTAAAAACCTTGGAAGTCTCAATATCAATTAATATTGACTGCTATTTACTACCATTTTTGGCCAAAACCACATTTCATTTTAATGAATTTTGTCTTGTTTGAATGTTCATAAGGCTTCGGAGGTAGTTTTAGGAGATAGTTGCCTTTGATTACTGAGGTATATTATTGGGTCGATCCTGATTCTGTCTCTTGACTTTGCAACTCTTTCCTTCCTGAATGCTGTTTAAAAGAGCCTTCCTTTTATGACTCTTTTCTTCCATCCTTTTCTTCCTTCCCATGCTAATGTGAGACACAGAGGTTTTTATGAGAAGCCTGTTGTCTATATGCTGGATCTTGGGAGCCTTGGTTATATCCTAGAGATGGAAGGTCTGATCTCAGTTTAGTTCTGACCCCAGGACAAGAAGCCTCTGGGGAGTAACTGACTCACTGGGATAGAGCCTGTTTTCACAAATTAATATTCCTGTCTGGGGAAGGCAGAGGAAACATTTTGGGGAGTGGGTGGAGCTGATGAGGTTCAAGCCTGAGGATGGAGCTTGTCTTTCCTGGGAGCTTGTACAGTGTCATACTCAGGAAATAAGCTTTGTGGGAAAGGTGATGTTTAGTAACCTAGAGCCGTATGCCTTGTAAGGCCCTCACCTTGTCATTCTGCACTGTCAGAAGCACATGAGGAAAGAGTGTAGGCTGTCAGAGTGAGCATCACACTGAAATAGGAACTTCTCAGATAGAGCCGTCTGCCTAAAACGAAGTAACCTTAGTAAATAGGATCTATGCTACAGAAAATAGAGTACTCTAGCCAGGGTTGTGGAAGACGGAGCTGATCCTGGGGTCACAGGTAGTGTCTTGGGAAACGTTCTGAAGACACTCAGCTTTCTGGATATTGTATAGTTCATTAGTAGAGGTATGAGCAGTGGTTATGAAGCTCCTTATGAAAGAGACATAGAGATATACCCAGCAGTATTACTAGAGATGGTTCTGGTTCCTGTTTTGCACCTGGGAGTACACACTTATTCTTGTCCACATTAACCTCCAGCTGTCCACATGATCAACCATCTGCAGACCCACTGCCAGATGAGGGTCGTGTCAGGTCAGAAGTACTAACTCCAGGTCAAACCGTGCTATTTAGAAATTGAGTGTTTTTTTCTTACTCAAACTGACAGTTTTCCTTTGTAGAAGAACTCACTCAGCTTCCACTCTGGGTTAAATATTACCTTTACGTGATCAGTATTATCTCTGCCCACCAGATACAGCTACGAGAAAGCCTTTTACAGGAAATGGGGTTAAAAGTGACTGGGTATCTAGAATTCTCTATTTTGTTTGCTAAATTGCAGGCAAATATATTCCCAGAACTAGTTCTGATACCTTTTCAGAAATAGGCTTATTTGACATTGGCTGAAAGTAATATTCTAACACTTTACTGCTATGTCAATGAGTGATAAGTTTCTGTTCATCATGAAATTCCTGCAGGCAAAAACCATAGGGACTACATTATGAAGCCTATGAGAATTTTATGGTGGAAACATGAGTGGAGCAGGTGGTGGAAGTAGCTCATCTCCTGTGGATGTGGTACCCACAGGAGATGAGCTAAGGAGAACGCCCTGAAACCTTACCTTGCCAATTTTCTGCCTTCTGTGTCCTGGTTCCATCTGGTTTCTTTGTGTCTCTTTTCTTCCTTTTAATTTAATAGCATTTGCTGAAGACCTTCTGTCTTCCAAGTTCAAGTATTAGTCATCTCTGGGCTTTGCCCTTAGATACTCATCATAGTCCAGCAATGAATGTAAGCATTGAGGAAGTAATGGTGACATAATGTGAATGTTTAGTCTGGTATCATCTTCCTCACTCTTTGTAAATCTTGGTGGTCTTAATTCTTGAATGTCAATGCTTACCTCTTCTATGTTGTCTTTACAGAAGTCCTCTGGCCTAGCTCTCTCTACATGTCTAAAATTGTAGAAGTGTCTTCTAGGCACTCCATTCCAAAGTCCATTCTGCAGAAGTCCACCATCCTACAGAAGGAGCAGGTGGGAGGCAATGGACCACAGCCTGGCTTCATGGTAGCAGTTGAAAAGCAATGGAGCACAGACTGGCTTAATTGTAGCAATTGAAAGGCAAGCTTCATCTCATTAGCTGGAGTGTTTACTACTTGAGGATGGGAACTTGATTGGTGTATCTTTACATTTTATCAAAATGGGTTTCACCGTGGAAGCATTCAGTGGTACCTCAGTGAATAATTGTAATTAGCTAGGATTTATTTGGGGAATACTTATTGTTCTAAATTTATATGTATTTACATATGCCTACTGTATTAGTCTTTTTTCACACTGCTGATAAAGACATACCGGAGACTGGGTAATTTATAAAGAAAAAGGTTTAATGGACTCACAGTTCCATGTGGTTGGGGAGGCTTCACAATTATGGCAAAAGGCATGGTAAGAACAAAGGCACGTCTTACGTGGCGGAATTCAAAAATAGAGAGCTTGTTCAGGAGAACTCCTCATTATAAAACCATCAAATCTGCTGGGCGCAGTGGCTGACGCCTGTAATCCCAGCACTTTGGGAGGCCGAGGCGGGCGGATCACAAGGTCAGGAGATCGAGACCATCCTGGCTAACTCGGTGAAACCCCGTCTCTACTAAAAAATAGAAAAAATTAGCCGGGCGTGGTGGCGGGCGCCTGTAGTCCCAGCTACTCCGGAGGCTGAGGCAGGAGAATGGCGTGAACCCGGGAGGCGGAGGTTGCAGTGAGCCGAGATCGCACCACTGCACTCCAGGCTGGGTGACAGAGCAAGACTCCGTCTCAAAAAAAAAAAACCAAAAAAAAAAACCCAAAAAACCCATCAAATCTTGTGAGACTTACTATCACAAGAACAGTATGGGGGAAACTGCCCCCATGTTTCAGTTATCTCCCACAGGGTCCCTCTCCCTACACATGGGAATTATGGGAGCTACAATTCAAGATGAGATTTGTGTGGGAACACAGCCAAACCATATCAGATACATATGCATATCTTTATGTAAGGTATCTTTATGTAAGGTATGTGAATATAGGTGTGTATATTCACATTCTCTTGTACTTTCTCAAACACAAACCATAGCATGTGCATAGCATGAGATATAACTCAATATCCTTGAGTTACATCTGCTACTCTGCCCATTTTACACATAAGAGATGGAGGCATTGATGGTTGTATTAGGGTTCTCTAGAGGGACAGAACTAACAGTACATATAGGTATATAAAGGGGAGTTTATTAAGTAGTATTTATTCACATGATCACAAGGTCCCACAACAGGCCATCTGCAAGCTGAGGAGCAAGGAAGCCAGTCCGAGTCCCAAAGCTGAAGAACTTGGAGTCTGATGTTCGAGGGCAGGAAGCATCCAGCATGGGAGAAAGATGTAGACTTGGAGACTAAGCCAGTCTAGTCTTTTCACATTTTTCTGTCTACTTTATATTCGCTGGCAGCTGATTAGACAGTGCCCACCCAGATTAAGGGTGGGTCTGCCTTCCCCAGCCCATTGACTCAAATGTTAATCTCCTTTGGCAACACCCTCAGAGACACACCCAGGATCAATACTTTGCATCCTTCAATCCAGTCAAGTTGACACTCAGCATTAACCATCACAATGGTGAACAGCCTTCTCTGGTTGCTGATGGAGTTGAAGTGAGAGCCAGGATTTGAATCATAGTCAAAACTACACAAAACTTCTGCCCCACACTACCTCCCAGATACATAATGCACACATGAGTAGGTGCTTTTGTGCCTGTTATAGTGCATTTGAGCCTGTTGTTCTTCACTTTGCTCCTGTTATAGGACCATCTCTCTGAAAACAGATGATCAGCATCATACTCTACAGGTAGTATTGATTATCTGTAGCATAAAAGCATGGAACATGGGATTTTCAGGGAATGGAGTAGGAAAAATTCCTGAACCTAATCAGTTTAATAGTTTGATATTTTACTTGGTTCATTTGAATATATATGTGTATACACACACGCATGAAATTACATGAATAAAGTAAGTTGTAGTGTATTGTATCTATATAAATCTCTCTAACCTCCAAAAATGTATATATCCAAACTAATTATTTGTCAATCTCTCCGTCTTTCTCCCTCTCTCTCTTTACACGTATTTATATATGAAATATTTCTCCAGACTAACCAACTGAAATATTAAGCTCCTATCTATGTTTTATATTTCTGCAAATAACCAACCAAAATATTAAAGCAATTAAGCTCCTAAATATTTCATGTATCTATTATACCTATATTATTTCTCCAAACTAAACAACTGAAATATTAAGTTTCTATGTTTTATATATATAAAATATTTCTCCAAATAACCAAGCAAAATATTGAGCTATTAAGCTCCTATGAATGTTTTATATTATTCTATATGTATAGAATAATGTATTTTATATATTTTATATTTTATAGTCTATATATAGAATATATTTTATATTCTATATTATATAGTAATATATTTTATTTATATTTTATTTTTATAATATATTTTTAAATATATTTGTATGTTTTTTATATATAGAATAATATATTTTATATTATTCTCCCTCTCTATATATGGCAGGTTAGTTTGAAGATATCTATACATATAATATATTAAAATTTATTTTAGGCCAAGTGTGGTGGCTCACGCCTGTAATCCCAGCACTCTGGGAGGCCAAGGTGGGCGAATAATGAGGTCAGGAGTTCAAGACCAGCCTGGCCAATATAGTAAAACTCTGTCTCTACTAAAAATACAAAAAATTATCTGGACATGGTGGCGCATGCTTGTAGTCCTGGCTACTCAGAAGGCTGAGGCAAGAGAATCGCTTGAACCCGGGAGGCGGAAGTTGTAGTGAGCCGAGATCTCACCACTGCACTCCAGCCTAGGTGACAGAGTGAGATTCTATCTCAAAAAACTTATTTTCTAGATATAATTTTATGTATAATAAGTTCAAGTACAAACTCATGAAATAGCTCCACTTATATATGAGGAGAATGAAGATTATTTGTACAGTACAATTAGTACAGTGAATTCTGGGAAAAAGTCAGTAAATACTCATTTCAAATCCTCATGTACAATTCAAGTAAAGAAAAATATGCTGGCATTTTTATATCCTGCTAATAAAGGTTATCTGGTGTTGGAAAACATATTTTATTTTTACATGTACTTAGTAGGTGTATGTATTTGTGGGTACATGAGATATTTTGATATAAACATATGTGTAATAATCACATTTGAATAAATGGAGTATACATCACCTGAAGCATTTATTATTTCTTTGTGTTACAGACTTTCCAATTATACTTTTAGTTCTTTAAAAATATGCAGTAAATTAATGTTCACGGCAGACACCCTGTTGTGCTATCAAATACTACATCTTATTCATTCTGTCTATATTTTTGTGTCCATTAACCATCCCCACTTCTCTCTCCCTCCCATTACGCTTCCCAGCCGCTGGTAGCCATCATTCTACTCTCTGGCTCCCTGACTGCAACTGGAAGAAATATTTGTAAAGGATAGGCTGGAAGGCTACATTGACTCTCACTGTTTCTGGCACACTAAACCTTGCCATTTTCTGCAGTACAGATTGTCTAGCTTCAGTTATGCCTTGCTACTTCAGTGAAGGACTTTCTGTTCCCACTGGGCTCCTATACTGAGTTTGCTTTGGAGATAATAGTCTGATATGTTAGAGCGTCGTAGTGGTGAAAGCAACTTAAGAGGTCGCTGGCACAAGCCCTCATTTTGCAGTGGAGGGAGTTGGTGGTGAGGGCACTAAATGATGGGCCAGAGAGCACTTGGCTAATTAGTGACCAGGGCTATAGCAGGCTCAGGTGCCATGACTGTGCTTGCCATGGCTGGCAGGATCCCAGGGCTTTTCTGTGTAATATGTGGGTGGATGGTCTGTTGCCTTGGACTTGTTGCATAATCATGGAGAAAATAGTGTATATTTTCCCTTCAATTTTTAAATCCAAGATAGTTTGATAGCACATGGGAAAATAAAGTCATTGGGTAAAACTTATACAGATGAGAATCTTTTGATTAAATTTTCATTGTAAAATAATCATAGTCATAAAAAGTGTATCAAAACGTGTATATGGATATTCATTTTAAAGAGTGAAAAATAATCAGATACGTGGTATTGTACCTATTGACAGACAAGGAAAATGAACATTCCCACTGTTTTTATATACCAATGTGAATTGCTTCCCTCTCTCCTACCTCTCAGTGAAATCCACTTCCCCAAGATTCGGTTTTCATAATGCCCTTGCTGTATATTTCAGGGCAAACATAGCTCTGAGCAATATATTGTTTAGTTTTACTATTATGTAAATAAAATCACACTTTTTGTAGTCTTCTGTGACTTGCCTTTTATGTTTGAGATTTTCCTATTTTCCTCCATATATCTGTATTTTATTTATTTTTGACTGTTTTGTGAAGCCTTCTGTTTTAATATGCCAACATTTATTTATTCATTATCCTATTTATGGATATCTGGATTGTGGCAATATTTTTTGCAATTATAATTGGGGCTTATTTATCCTCAGCAAACTAACACAGGAACAGATACTCAAACACTGCACGTTCTCACTTGTAAGTGGGAGCTGAATGATGAGAACACATGTGTACACATGGGGGTGGGAAACAACACACACTCAGAACTGTCTGGGGATGCCTGGAGGGGAGAGCATCAGGAAGAATAGCTAATGGATGCTGGGCTTAATACCTAGGTGATGGGTTGATTTGTGCAGCAAACACCATGGCACATGTTTACCTGTGTAACAAACCTGCGTATCCTGCACATGTACCCTGGAACTTAAAAGTTGAAGAAAAAAATATGGGGCTGCAGTGGACATTTCTGTGCATATTTCCTGATGCACGGGAGTTCTAGTTGCTCCACATCGTTGCTCAGTACTTGGCCTCATTGTTTGTTTGTATTTTTATTGATCCTATTGTGATTTCATCTGCATTTCACCAATAATGAATGACATTGAGCCTCTTGTCCTACGTTGAGATTATCTGTAGATTTGAGGACTCCTTCCTGGATGTGGATTTATGGTGGAGGAACCAACAAAGATGGCTTTGAGTGTAGTCTGAATTACTAGAAAAGTAATGATCTAGTTATCCAAATATGAAACAAAAGCATGGAAACAGTTTGGGGATCGGAGAATGAGAGTTTTAGGAGCACCATATGATGTCTATCTGACTATATTCTTGAAGAGAAGATAGTGGTGGCGCTACAGGCATGGTGGCACACACCATGTTGTCAGCTGGCACTACAGGTGTATACCTCCATGACCTTCAGGATATATGACTTTGAGTTCGGTGAGAGAGATGAACACAAAGCCTAGAGAGATCTGCAAATTATTTGATTTAAATTTGGAAATTGTGTTTGGAAAACATTTAATTTGACACAGAAAATCAAGCATTAATGAGCTTTTATTATTTGCCAGTCCTTGTGCTAGCTTTAGATATGCAGAAGATGAATAAGAAGAAAACAAGCAGCACAGGTAGGGATAGATACCTTCATGAGAATGTAAGCTTCTAGTGGTCGGGAACTCCTTCTTTACCCCATTATGTACCCTTAGCTAGCATAGTGATCTTTACGGGATACTTCTATGGTCTGAAGACTTGTGTCTTTCCAGAATCCACATGTTGACATTGTAACCCCAAAGTGATGGTGCTAAGAGGTAGGACCTTTGGAGCTGATGAGATCATGAGGGTGGATGCCCCAGAATGGCATTAATGACATTTTAAAAGATACCACAGGGAAATTCCTTGCCCTTTCCCCCTTTTCCAAAGTTATAAGGAAGATACAGCCCTCTAGGAAGCAGGCCCTCACCATACACTGAATCTGCCATGCCTTGATCTTGTATTTCCAGCCTCCAGAACTGTGAGCAATGAATATCTGTGGTTTATAAGCCCCCCAGGCTATGGTATTTTGTTACAGCAGCCTGAATAGACTAAGCCAACTTCTAAGTTTTGGTGTTGTCTTATTTCTTTGGTCAGTATAGGATCTTTCTGTCTACATAGTTTGCTCTAGAAAGATGTATGCTCTATTCCTAATGCTATCTTTGTCTTTCCTATCTATGGAATATCCTCCTATCCAATTGGTCTTGACTGGGCGACATATAAGCCATTAACTCTTTACCCTTGGGTTTAGTTTGGGTTCTGCTAAGCCCCCTGCTGAAAATTCTGGTTTCTACAGTTATGGCTCATACATGTTCCTGACTCATTAAACTTCAGTGGAACAGAAATGGTGAGGGAGGTGATGGAGTTGACACTTTGAGCTGCCATATGGTGAAAGACTGTCTTGAAGATAGTACATTTGGCATCTTTTTTTTTTTTTTTAAGAGACGGGGTCTTGCTAGTTTGTCCAGGCTAAACTCAAACTCCTGAGTTCAAATGATGCTCCTGGCTCAGCCTCCTGATTGCCTGGCAATACAGGCATGTGCCACCATGCCTGGCCGCATTTTTACTCTCCCATTGCTTAATATATAGTAAAGATAATGGTTCACAATGGTAAATTTTGTGTGTGTGTGTATACCAGTAACATTTTATTTATTTATTTTTACCTTGAACATATTCAGTATTTATTTGACAATTTTTTTAAATTTCAACTTTTTTTTTTTTTGATTCATGGGATATATGTGCAGGGTTTTTTACCTGACTGTATTGGATGGTGCTGAGGTTTGAGGTACAGTTGATTCTGTCACACAGGTATGGAGTGCAGCACCCAACAGGTAGTTTTTCTACCTTTTCCCCCTCCCTCTCCCCACTGTAGTAGTCCCGAGTTTCTGTTATTGCTTTATGTCCATGAGTACCCAATGTTTAGTTCCCACTTCTAAGTAGGAACATGTGGTACTTGATTTTCTGTTTCTGCACTAATTTGCTCAAAATAATGGCTTCCAGCTGCATTCATGTTGCTGCAAAGGACATGATTTCATTTGTTTTTATGGCTGCATAGTAATCCATGGTATATATGCATCACATTTTCTTTATTCAATTCACCGTTGATGGACTCTCAGATTGATTCCATGTCTTTGCTATTGTGAATAGTGCTGTGATGAGCATACATGTCCATGTGTCTTTTTGGTAGAACAATTTATTTTCCTTTGTGTGTATACCCAGTAATGGGATTGCTAGGTCGAATGGTAGTTCCTCTTTTAAGTTCCTTGAGAAATCTCCATACTGCTTTACACAATGGCTGAACTAATTGATGTTCTTACCAACAGTATATATAGCCTTCTCTTTTCTCTGCAGCCTCAACAGCATCTGTTGTTTTTTGATGTTTTATGGATAGCCATTCTGACTAGTGTGAGATGGTATCTCATTGTGGTTTTGATTTGCATTTCTTTGGTGAAAAATGGTGGATTTTTAAATGGGATTTGATTTTTAGATTTAATAGAAACTGCATAGGTGACTGTGCAAAGAACTCTTAAGATTTGACAAACACCAAATTAGATTGTAATCTCCTTTGTGTAGGAGAGGAAATAAAGACCAGAATATTAAAATATCTACATGTACAAAAATAGACAAACTGGCAGATTGCTGGTGTTGGATGGATGTTGAGCAGGGATGGAGGACGTGTGTGTGCATGAATGCATGGCCATGTGTGGAGAGTGGTCGTTCTTGTTGGTATCAGCTTAGAGCTTTGGGCTTCAGAACAAAAGATAAGCCACATCCCACTCAGGTACCCTAAAATGTTGTCTTCACTAGACACAAAAGAAAAGGGAAGCCAGAGATGTATGTAGCTTGTGCAGAGTTTTGGGAAAAGCTCTTCTAGACTTTCTTAGTGAGCGGTAGAGAAGGATTATTGTACAAGCCCAGTAATTTGGGCAAGGATCAGCTTCTGTTGCTTTTGTTTTCTGGATGCTCCATAATGAATGTGAGATGGAAGCGGATGTCTCAAGTGCTTCTTGTTCTCAGAAACCTCCTGGCAGCAGACATCTCAGTGGGCCCAGATGTTCAGCGTGGCTGGAAGTAAAACACAGGGAAGGGTGCTGTTTGTCAGTTATCCTATTTTTTTTTTAATGCATCTACAAAGCTTCCTGTTTTCTAATATATTACAAGCCTTTGAAAGACAAGGCCATAAACACTCAGGAGATGTGATTTTATTCATTTTAAGGTCAAAATACCAAAATACCTGTTATCAGGGCTCACCTTAATTAAATATGTATCTTAAAATTAAACCAATCTCAATTTAAGGAATGCATACTTAGGGGAGAAATGTATTACAATTTTTATTCTGAACACTTTAAATTCTGATAGGCCTAATAGTGCGAGCCTTGCCTTAATTGCAACCTGAGTCAGAATAACTGCCCTGCAGAGAATCATTTAAAATACCCAATCAAGTTATAAATCAGTCAAAATGCCATTCTGAGATATTATTTTATGCAGTCTTCGCAGAGAATAAATGCTATATAGCCCTTCTTCACTCCCAAAGTATATGTATATATTTAATGAAGTTAGTTTTCACCTTTTTATTAACATTTTTTATCCATTAAAAATTTTAGAATTCATTTTGTAGTATATCCTCTTTATCTTAGGAATATGAAAAATCTACCTATTTATGAATAACTATCAATAACCACATTTCATCCTTTGTGAAATCCTTTTCAGTTTTTGAAACTCACATGGGAGATCTTTTATTATTTTGCCCACAAGGGTATAGGTTGGTTAAATTTACAGTGATTCTTTAATGATGATAATGTACATTTGATTGATATCAGTAAGAAATATTGATATCTTCAATATCAACATTGCTTGTAATGCTAGAAATTTACAAGTTGCCAATTTTTTGAATGTAACTATGTTTACACACACAGACAACGTACATGACAGCACTAGTTATATTCGCTAAATATACCTACTGATACTTAATCATTTACACAGCCACTATAATTTTATACTTGATGGCTTAAACCAGTAATTCTCACTTGAGGGTGGTTTTGGCCCCCGGGCTATCTAGCACTATCTAGAGACATTTTCCATAGTTAAAACTGGGTAGGAAGTGCCACTTTCGTCCAGTGAGTAGAGGTCAGAGATACTGCAAAATACTTGGGCTTTAGATTATAGTAATTTTGTGCAAATTAGCCAAATTTCAAAAAACGAGGGAGTAAAAAAAGATAGCTCTCAACCTGTGAATATTGTGAATGCCCGATCTAGAACTAGTAAGTGGACAGATGCCCTTGGGCCCGTCTTCTTAGCTTGCTGCTGCTTCATAATCGCTCACTGCCCATCAGGACCTTGTGGGATGCAGATTTAGACAGAGGAGGGATTTGATCATACAGCTGGTTCAGTCATAACCAATATGTGGCTCATAGTCTCATTCACATTGAGTTTGAGACTTTTAAGACGTGGGCTGGAATTCCTCATGGAACTAACTTTATATACCTTGGAAGAAGTCTACCCACTGAATTCTACATTTATTGAGCTCTGTGTTTCAGGGACTATGCAATACCTTGAGGATACATACTATCTCATTTTGTCCCAAGTAGCTTTTAAATACTTGGGATTAAATGAGATAGTATGTAAAACCAAATACTTTACAGCTACGTGGGACTAAGTGTGATAGCATGTAAAATCGCAAATAGTAGACTGGTAAAGTGAGTCCTAAAGAATTTGAATGACCTGCTGTCAGCCTGCTCAGCACTAACAGTGAGTTGATAGCACCTTGTGTCTCTGTACCCAGGAATCTTTTGGGCAGGTCTGTGTTGAACATTGCAGCATGTTGTATATGTTGACTGGGCATCTTCTGTGCTCTTCAACTTTTGCCTGTAGGCTCCCTTCCTGCTCTGCACAGCTCCATGAACCAGGTGGAACACACCATTTTACCTTTTTGCAGTCTGCAGAGGTTGACTTGCTTCCCTCAGCTCACAGAGGTAGCATCCCAGGACTCAGGTTCATCTGAATTACAAGTTGATGGCCTCACTGCTCACAATAGCAAAGACATGGAATCAACCTAAAGGCCCATCAGTGGTAGACTGGATAAAGAAAATATGGTTCATATATGCCATAGAATACTATGTAGTGATAAAAAAGAACGAGATTATGTCCTTTGCAGGAACATGGATGGAAGCAGAGACTATTATCCTTAGCAAACTAATGCAGGAAAAGTAAACCACATACTGCATATTCCCTCTTACAAGTGGGAGCTAAAGATGAGAACTCATGAACACAAAGAAGGAAACAATAGAAAAAGCAGCATATTGGAGGGTGGGCAGTGGGAGGAGGTAGAGGATTAGGAAAAATATTTATTGGGTACTAGGCCTAGTACCTGGGTGATGAAATAATCAGTACAACTGACCCCTGTGACAAAAGTTTACCTGTATGGCAAGCTTGCATAGCTACCCCTGAAGCCAAAATAAAAGTTAAAAAAAAAAGTTGATGATTTCACCTGTTCTCTTGGGGAAGGCTCTGAAAGTAACAGCTACCTCTAGTTAAAAATCTTTCAGGAAAGAATCAACCAAACACAACATCACCTCTTTGTTTTTCTTGTCTGTCTCTTAATTATTCAGAAATGGGATTGCTATATGGCAGACATCCAAATGTCTACAGTAGAATTCAAAGATAGAAGCAAACACCTAAATCAGCCATTTGGTGAGATGCTATTTGTCACTTTCAAAGTTACAATCCAGATTTTCAGTGCATATTCATCCATCTCTGGTGAACTTTTCCCAGGATGGCATGTACTATGGAATTTCCCCCTGTTGGTATTATTGTTCTGTGACAGATCCAGCTCCAATATGTTTTATTTTAAAAAACAGCCATGTGATGTATTCTGTTCATCTGATTACTTAAATGAAACAGATAATTATTTTCTGATGCAAATGCTCTGAATAACCCACAAAATCCTTAGAAACCCATATGTGTACTTTGAGATGAAGAACTCTCTAAAGGCACCCTCCTTGTGACACCTAGTGAAATGTTTTCCGTTATTAGGGGGTCATTTAACATACTGTCTATTGCTGCACAGCATTCTTTTATTGTCACAGGAGCAGCGATTTCTCTAGGGATAGTCATATTATCCATGTAGAGACAAACTGAGGTGGTTACCCTTTAAAAGTTGACTCCAGGCTCACTGGGAAAGTAACTCAAATGTAGCCTCAGCTTTTTAAATGGGCTAAAGAGTGAAGAGGATACCCTCTAAGGCATGCAATGGATTACTGGAAAGTCAGGCTAATCGTATCAACACTTTTAATTATGAATGAAGTCTTCAGGAGACTAGCACTACAGCATGTATTTGAAATGCACCATCTTGTATAGTTTTTTTACAAGGAAGCTGAGATTCAGAGCAGTGAAGTATGTAGCCTAAATATATATGCACTTGACCAGACCAAGGAGAATTTGTGTCCAAAGTCTACACTCTTTTCATTTGATGATGTTCCCTTTGTGACCTGATAAATATCCACATCATGATGCCAGATTGACTTGGATGCATACTTCCATTTTCCTCCTACTGGAAAACTTTCAGAGCTCCATGCATGTCTCCTTAGGAAAATGTGACAGTTTCCTTAAACATTTGAGAAACAGTGTTTTGGAAGTACCCATGTATTGATAACCAGTCTGGTAAACAATAGCAAAACTGGGAGGTGTCGTTACCATAATCTGCATAACCTGTATAACTCTTGAACATCTGTTTGTTCATTCAACACAGATTTGTTTAATGTTTTCTAAATGTCAGGCATTGTTCATGGTGATAGGATGTACAGCAGGAATTAAGACAAGTGGTGGCTGCTAGGCGTGGTGACTCATGTCCGTAATCCCAACACTTTGAAAGGTTGAGGGGGAGGATCCCTTGAGGCCAGCCTGGACAACATAGGGAGACCCGACGTCTACAAAAAAATCCAATGAATTAGCCGGACATAGTGGTGCATACCTGTAGTCCCAGCTACTCGGGAGGGTGAGGCAGGAGGATGGGTTGAGCCCAGGAGTTGGAGGCTGCAGTGAACTATGATAGCACTACTGCATTGTATCTTGGGCAATATAGCAAGACACCATCTCTGGAAAAAAAAAAACAAATAAAGACAGGTGATGTTCTTGCTCTTGCCTACTATGTGGAGATGGCACTATACACATTCCTATACAAATGAATAGGAATTTCTTAGAGAGATGTTGTAGATTTCATGGAAGAGCCAGCCAGTGTTCTAGGTGGTCATTGTATGGCTTCATTATTCTTGTCTGCTTTCTTCCTCTTTTAGGCTGCCTTGGAGTTTTCATGAGAAATTGTCCCTGGAGGTGTTAGATGGTCACAGCTTCCTTGGAGCATTGCAGTTGCTGGAATCCAGTTTCAGGATTAAGGGAGGGCTGCCCCCTTGCAATGGGCTGCCAAGAAAACCGCTGTGCTTGTTCTTAACCTCAGGCTCTGTCTGTGATCAGTCTGAGAGTCTCTCCCAGGTCTTCTGCTCCCTGGAAAGCCCCATCTCTCTGCAGGCTCGCCTCTGGGCTTTGTCTCCTTGGAGCCACATCACTGGGACAGCTGCGGATGTGGATGCAGATTTGAACCATGTCGCGGCCCCAGGGACTGTTATGGCTTCCTCTGTTGTTCACCCCAGTCTGCGTCATGTTAAACTCCAATGTCCTCCTGTGGATAACTGCTCTTGCCATCAAATTCACCCTCATTGACAGCCAAGCACAGTATCCAGTTGTCAACACAAATTATGGCAAAATCCGGGGCCTAAAAACACCGTTACCCAGTGAGATCTTGGGTCCAGTGGAACAGTACTTAGGGGTCCCCTATGCCTCACCCCCCACTGGAGAGAGGCGGTTTCAGCCCCCAGAACCCCCATCCTCCTGGACTGGCATCCGAAATACTACTCAGTTTGCTGCTGTGTGCCCTCAGCACCTGGATGAGAGATCCTTATTGCATGACATGCTGCCCATCTGGTTTACTGCCAATTTGGATACTTTGATGACCTATGTTCAAGATCAAAATGAAGACTGCCTTTACTTAAACATCTACGTGCCCACGGAAGATGGTGAGTACCTCATTGGAACAGAAAACAATACCTCTTGGGCAGTGTGTAGAGACATTTGCCAGGAGGGTTTTATAGTGTCTCGTGCATGATCTTTTCTATAACCTGTTTATTTTAATTTATTTTTCATATTACAAATGCAGTTCTTGCAACAACTTATCACGTGTTCCACTTGTATATATTGGGCCATCTACTGGCTAGAGAAAACTATAAAAAATGACTTTAATTATTTTCATATATCGCCTTCTTAACTTTTTATAATGCTTATTTGCAGATGAAAATAAATATGAGCCTATAATGTTGCATGTTATACCCGAATCATCTGTAAAGGAATGAGTCTATAGAAAAATAATAGAATTAAGTACACTATTATGTTCCAGTTTGCAAACTGAAAGAGAAAATGGTTCTTTCTGCCTTAATGACTTAAGATATTAGCAACTTTTTTGAGTTTTCAAAGAAAAACTTGATAATGGTTAATATACAAGCAGGGGATAGTTCATACAATGGTTGGATTTCATTGTTTAGAATCCGTTTCCTTAACGTAAATTTGGATGTTCTTTTCTTCCAATATTCGCTGCAATCAAATGGCAAAATGTAGTCAGATGATTCTAGCTACATTAGAGATGAACACGTTTGTATTTTTAAAAATTTCCTTTTTTTAGTAAAAAAACAATGAAAGTCTGTAGACACAATAATATTTAATATGTTAACCTAATGTTAGTAAAACATGAATAGTTTTATGTCTATAGATTTCAAATTCAGATTTCCTAGGAAGAATAACCAGACTAAAGTATGCCACAGTACTATCACATTTCCCAGTTAGCATTTCCATATGCCATATGAGGAGAAAAACAACAGAGAATAAAATATACCTGGAAAGAAAGGAAGAAAGGAAGTTAATTTGTGGGAATGACAGTTGTATCTAATGTAGAAACTAGAGTGTGTCCTTTGTATAAAGTTCTTGGTGGAGAGTGTGATAAATTTCTTTTATGGAGAAATTTCTTCTTCCTTTTTTTTTTTTTAACTTCAATCCCTGGAAAACATTTTTCAGTAAGATTTGGCTGAAAATACTAAATAAACAACGACATTAATCTAATGATCTCCAAAATTGTATTGCATCTATCAGGTTTCTCTTTCTCCATATAAATGCCAGATAGTCTAAGTTAAGAGTGTCATGAAAAACCAGACCAGGGTTGTGTGTCACTGAGATTACAAATTGTCAATGAGATTACAAAGAACAGCCCAGAGCAAGAAATTAAAGGACTGTGCTTCATTATATTAGTGGTTTCTGGCATATTGCCCTTGTCGTTATGGTGACAGACCTCACAATTATCTCATAAAGTCCAGGTCTGAATGTGATTCAAGGAGTTAAACTGACATTTGGACGCTGTACTTCCATGGGGTGCTCTGAGCTGTCTCCGTGCCTAACAGTCCCTCTTTGTGTGTGTGTGAGATGAATAAGAGCTCTCAAAAGCAATTAGAGTTCTCATTTGAGCAGCCACCTGGGTTGATATCTTTCTCATAACGAACTATTCAAACAAAAACCAAAAAGAAAGGAAGACAAAAACGGGGAGAAAAAAACCCGAAAACAGGACAAAGGGTTAAAATTGCTTTCATAATACCTTGGATGTGCTAGAGTCTGGTGATTTTATAGAGCTAGCCTTGGCAACAATGAATGCACTTCAAATAGAAGGCCGCCTCATATAGGAGTTGGACAGATTGAGGCCACCCATGAGAAACAATCAATAGCCTCCCTGACTGCAGAGCCCCGTATGTACAATTGTGTGGCTGGAGACCACAAACAGTGTGGCCGTTTCATTGTGATTCAGTATTGAATTAAAATTCGAGGAATGTAAATATGTGAAAAATGCTATTCAGTGAAAAAGTAATCCAAACCTGATAATAAACCCAGTTCTACTTGTTTCGTTCTTTAGGCGTTTTGAAGCATTATGCCCATATGATCTTGACAAGGGAATCAGAAATCTAATAGTGACTGAAAAAGTAGAAGCGATCTCCCCACTATGTGTAAACCTTAGAATTTTGCTGGTGAGAGTTCAAAGCTACAGCCCTGCATGTTTATACAGTCCACAAATCACAGCCTTTGGGTTAGGAGTTTTTGTTTTTGGTTGCTTGCTTGTTTTCTTAACTCTATCAACCAAGAAGCAGTGCAGGCAGGGCACGGTGGCTCACGCCTGTAATCCCAGCACTTTTGGGAGGCCGAGGCGGGCAGATCATGAGGTCAGGAGATCGAGACCATCCTGGCTAACATGGCGAAACCCCATCTCTACTAAAAATACAAAAATTAGCTGGGCATGGTAGCGCGTGTCTGTAATCCCAGCTACTTGGGAGGCTGAGGCAGGAGAATCGCTTGAACCCAGGAGGCAGAAGTTGCAGTCAGCCAAGATGGCACCATTGCACTCCAGCCTGGCAACATAGCAAGACTCCGTCTCAAAAAAAAAAAAAAAAAAAAAGTACCAATGCAGAGCTTTAGATATTTAATTATTGGTTATTCACTAAATGAATGAACTCCGCATCCACAACAGCATATTGAAATGTTGACATCATGCTGATTCTCTCCAAAGGCCTTCCCTTAGGCAGTATCTTAATTCAGATCAATGCTTTTATTTAGCAGGATAGACAGCAATATTATTATTTGGAATTTAAAATTCCACTCTGACCAGTCTGATCAAGCCAGAAAGACAAATCTAAACAACAACAACAACAACAACAAATCTACTTTTTTTTGGTTTAGCTTTGTCTTTCTGCCTTGATCAGAATGGCTCAAATTTCTACGTTTCCACTTTCATAAAACGTGTAGGTGTATTAAAAATAAAAAAATAGACTTTATTTTAGGTACATACTTAACCCTTGCATTTAAGAAATAACTTGCATGAGGAAAAGTGTTGGAAATTTCTTCATTGTACAATAGTTTATGAAACATATATATTTTTTTCTTTAGAAAGCAATACTTTTTATAATTAATAAATCAGGTCTTGCTGAAGGTGAGTCTTTTCGTTTAAACTGGCATCATGATCTACTAAACTTAGGCTTGGGTCTTTATAACTATTTCCTATCTTACAAATTTCTTTATTTAAATGTTCATAGGTTATTACTTTCTCTTTGTTGTTAGACGACAGGCTAATTAACTTGAATTGCATATTTAATCTTTTGATAGGTGCTAAAATAAGGTCAAAATCAGTCAAGCCAGTTGGAAGCGCTAGTAGGACACATGGGCCATTATTGACAAGGAGCAGTTGGAGACCGAATGACCGAATCTGCATGGTGTGTGTGTGTGTGTGTGTGACAGAGAGAGAGAGAGAGCGAGCAGAGAGAGAGTGACTGAGTGACTACTTTGAGGAAGCAATGCAGAATATGGCTTGGTAGCTTGATTAAACACAAATTGTGAAAGTCCAGCTGAGAAGTTCCAGTCTCACATACTAAGTCCACATCAGTTCATACATGAGGGGATGGCACTACGATTCGTGATTCCTCTTGGTCACGAAGGAGACTGAACACAGAAAGATGAGCTATGGAAACATTTCAGGTTTTTAATGAGAACCCATGGTATTATTTAGAAGTGAGGCTAAAAAGTAAGGGAAAAATAAAAGACACATTTTGAAGGAGTTGCTTAGACGAACTGTCGTATTAAACGTAAAGCCTGGAGGAGAAAGAGCCACAAGTGAGTCCAGGTTGCCTTGGGGAATGGACAGAGCCAAGGAAGCACTTCCTGAGTGACCTATACCTGTACTTTCTCTCTGAATCCTTGGACATACATCTTAAGGTCTTATTCTTTTTTTTTGAGACAGAGTCTCATTCTGTCGCCCAGGCTGGAGTGCAGTGGCGTGATCTCGGCTCACTGCAAGCTCCGCCTCCCGGGTTCATGCCATTCTCCTGCCTCAGCCTCCGAGTAGCTGGGACTATAGGCGCCCGCCACCACGCCTAGATAATTTTTTGTATTTTTAGTAGAGACGGGGTTTCACCATGTTAGCCAGGATGGTCTCGATCTCCTGACCTCGTGATCCGCCCGCCTCGGCCTCCCAAAGAGCTGGGATTACAGGCGTGAGCCATGGTGCCCAGCCAGGTCTTATTCTTGAAAGATTTCAGGGGCGAGAAGCCCTTCCATTCTCCATCATGGGACTAAAAACACTGGGAAATATAAATGTAAATGAAAGTCATTATTGCCCAGGCGCGGTGGCTCATACCTCTAATCTCTAGGAGGCCGAGGCGGGTGGATCACTTGAGGTCAGGAGTTTCTGACCAGCCTGGCGAATATGGTGAAACCCCGTCTTTACTAAAAATACACAAAATTAGCTGGGTGTGGTGGTACATGCCTGTAATCCCCGCTACTCGGGAGGCTGAGGCAGGAGAATCACTTGAATTGGAGAGGTGGAAGGAGGATGCAGTGAGCCGAGATCGCACCACTGCACTCCAGCCTGGGCGAGAGAGTGAGAATCCCTCTCAAAACAAAACAAAACAAAACAAAACAAAACACCAGGCATTATCATTGTATTTTCATTGTAGCATAATAGCAAATGCCATTATGATTTCTAGAAAAGTGAAATTCTGTTTTTTTTTTTTTTTTTTTTTGCTAGCAATACAATTGAAAAAGTAAGATATTAAAAAACAACAGATGATTGAATGCAAGGTGTCTCTCATCTTTTTCCCCCAAGATGACACCTGATACTTTGAATACTATGACTTAAGTAAGCTTGCCACGATTACTGATTGAGGACCTATTTGGTGAAAGCCGGGAGCTTTGTGATGAAATATAGACAGACACGACATGGACAATGACCTGTAGGAGTTTGCACAGTTAATAAACCTGCAGGTAGATAATAAGCCAGAGCATCCTCGTTAGGGAACAAAGAAAGCTCTGTGACAGCTCAGGGACAAGCTATTTTTTGAGAAAAACTTGATGGAAGCTATAAGTGGTTGAGCTGTGCCATGAAGAATATATGGGCGATGGAAGGGATTCATCTACTAAAGCATCTGACGAATGGAACATTTGAACACACACATCTGTGTTAAGCAGCTTGGTGTCAGTTGTTGCTGTTGTTACTACTTGGGCGTTAAGTGTGGCATGGTAACAGAATCTCTGCTTTACCATGTTTCTGGCAGTGCCATATCATAAAAGTTCTTTTTTTTTTCCTTTTAGAAATAGGGTCTCGCTCTGTCATCCAGGCTGAAGTACAGTGGTGCACTCATAGCTCACTGCAGCCTCAACCTCCTGGGCTCAAAGGATACTTCCATCTCAGCTTCCTGAGTAGCTGGTGCACTCCGCCATACCTTTTTAGTTTCTGTAGAGATGGGGTGTCACTATGTTGCTCCAGCTGGTCTTAGACTCAAGTGATCCTCCCACCTCGGCCTCCCAAAATGCTGGGATTACCAGCATAAGCCATTGCACTGGGCCCATAAACTTTTTAATGTTATCCACAGCTGCTGACCCTAACACTTTCTAGGGTAGACAAGCTACCTAAGTTGAAAGGGTGGCAGGAGAACAACAGGGAAAGAAGCTGGAAAGTCAACCGACTTTGCTAGTGCTTTTAAAAAACAAATGCATTCACTTCTCTTATAGATAGCACTGGATCTAATTCAAGATATAATTTATAGCTTGGTTTTCATCCTTCAATAGCTCCCATCCTTTCTGAGGGTCTTACAAACTTTTCTGGCATTCTACATTAGTCAAGAGATGTTTGTGTTCAAATGGTAGAAGGCAACCTAGCCTTAATCTGGTTTTGAGGGAAAAAATGGAAATTTATTAGAAGGGCTATGGGGTATCCAAACTTACTGTAAAAGTTGAGAAATCGGACTGGGAGAATGGCGGGGATGCAGCTAGACTTTAGAGGCACCTGGAAGCAGTGAATCCAAGGACATCACCAATCTTCATGTCTGGTTCTTTGCTTATTTCTGGAAATAGGCTTGCTTTAAATGGCAGTAAGAGGGTTCTCTGCAGTTTTTGTTAGTTGCATTTTGTTTTTCTCAGTTCCACCAGTGAGGGACAAAGTTCCGTAATTCCATACTGAAAATCCCAGGGCAGGGTTTTGATTGGCCCACTTGACTCAGGAGTAAGAAGAGATAAAACTGGGCTGTACTTGGGTATACCAGTTGGCAGGGGGCGAAGGATAGTTCTCACCACAAGGTGTCTGGAACGAGCAAGTACTACTTCACTGTCCAAAATATTTTTGAGCATCGATTATATGCCAGACATGCCTTAGAGGCTGAGATTGCAAGAGACACAAGCATTCCTAATTTTGAGAGATAGGTACTTGTAGGCAGAAAAGTCATGGTCCCTGAGATACGTGCAAGCACCGCCTCGCCCCCCCAACCAACTCGCTCATTCCTGGAACCTGGGAATAGGTTACTAGGCATGGCACCTGACTTCTTCGGTACTCTGCCTTAAATAATGACTTCACATGGCAAAGGGGAATTAAGGTTGCCGATTGAATTATGTTTGCTAATCAGCAGACCTTCCAATAGGGAGAATCTATCCTGGATTCTCATATACATTAACAGAGACCCTCCACTGTGGATGCAGAACACTCAAGAGGAGATCAGAGTTGGTGTAAAGCAATGTGAGAAAGAGATACCCGGACATTGCTGGCTTTGAATATGAAAGAGCCAGGAGAAAGGAATACAGGCAGCAGCCTCTAGAAGCCGGAAGAGATGGGGAAACAGATTCTTCCTTAGAGCTTCCAGAAAGGAGCCCGACAGCCCTGCTGACACCTTGATTCTAGCCCCATGGAAGAAACTCTGACCTTAGAACTGTAAAAGAATAAATGTGTGCTGTTCCAAGCTTACTAAGTTTGTGGAGATTTGTCCTAGTGGTAATAGAAAACTAAGGAAGAGTTTTATCACCCTGTAATATTATTTGAAATTCATAGTGAAGTATTTCTCTGAAAACAAAAGTTCAGAGTCGCTGAAGTTGTTTGGTTTCGGGCCTTCTGGACCCCTTTCCATTCTGGGATTATACTTCCAAGAATTTCTAGTTGAAAACACCCGTGGGCACTTAGAGCTTTCTACCATGCTCAAGCATGCCAAGGAGATCATATCAATTCTTATTTTAGGGCAGACATTTTTTCAGATTTTTAAAACTTTATTTTTTTAAAGTTTGAGAGATAGGTACCCTGTCTCTGACTGGGGTCTTGCACTATGGCCCAGGCTGTAGTGCAGTGGCACAGTCATAGCTCATAGTTTGCAGCCTCAAACTCCTGGGCGCAAGTGATCCCCCAACCTCAGCCTCCTGAGTGTCTGGGACTATATAAGCTGAGACTCCTATATTGAGGTTCAGAGAAGAAGCATGTCCAGGTGTCTGCAAATTAGGAAATGGTGGCAGATATTTTTTTTTTTTTTTTTTTTTTGAGACTGAGTCTTACTCTGTCGCCCAGGCTGGAGTGCAGTGGCGCCATATCAGCTCACTGCAAGCTCCGCCTCCCGGGTTCACACCATTCTCCTGCCTCAGCCTCCCAAGTAGCTGGGACTACAGGGGCCCGAATGGTGGCAGAGTTTTGAAAAAATAAACAATGAAAAAAATCCCCTATTAGATTTACATCTCAATTTTCTGCCACCATGACTGGCTAATTTTTACATTTTTAAAGAGTTGAGCCTTCCTGTGTTGCCCAGACTGGTCCAGAACCCTAGCCTCAAGTGAGCCTTTCATCTCAAACTCCAGAGTTCTGGGATTACAGGTGGGAGCCACTATGTCCAGTGGCATTTTGCAGATTTGGCATTTTGCATCATGTTAATACAGCCTCATGGCAAATTGTCCTAAATGGCATATTCAAAAGATAATACTGTTTTGACACGGAAAGGTATCAAAGGGTCATTTAAAATTTTTTCAGGCAGCTATAACATTTCCAGAGTAGATGGCTTTGAATGGTGTATAACAAAATACCCAAATTGTTCTTTCCTCATCTGTCTCCATAGAGTTTCACTCAAGATGGCGGCTGCACCTTTACATGTCTTATTTCCTACTTACAAACACTGCTGACAAAATCCTTTGGGTTCCCACTCCTTCCAGCTACACCTTAAGATGTGGTCTCTTCTGGGCAAAGTGATTCTCTGACCTTTTCAAGGTACACCTTGTTTACTCCTCCAGCCAAAACTTGTTTGCTGGAGTTGGAATGACAGTTTAGCCCCTTGCAGATCAGTCATTATGGGCAAGTGACCTAGCTTGCTTAGGCCACAGTGTCCTTATATCTAAAATAGAGGCGGCTGAGAGATTTAAGGTTTTAATCCATGTAAAGTGCTTAGTAGCCAGCACATACAAGCATCCTGTAATCTGATGTTAGTGCAGCATCATTAATAAAAGAAAAGGGAACCCGAAAATTTCCGTGAAACTGCACGTGCATAGTGGGTCTGGTATGTATATGAATCTAGGCATCATAAATGTTGATTGTCTGTGACATAACTTGTAGTAGTGGAGGGGTAAGCTTAAGAAGTAAGACCAATAGCCCATCATTTCTGGCAGTTTCTAGTATGGATTTAACAAAAGGGAATTTTGGGAGGTATAACATTTTTAAAAAGAGCTGACTATTATCATTCTGCTTTATTCCTAACTTTAGTCCTTTTGAGCCTGTGTTGTTGAATGGATTTTGAGCATATGTGAATTAGAGAAATTAATCGCCAGGAAAGGATTAGAATTAACTTTTTTGGAAAAGTCCCTTAAACCATCAAAAGGCAGTAACACCATTCTTTGTGTGTGAGATTAAAGAGAAATTAATTTCCTTTCTCTTGTTGTCTAGACACACAAAGTCCAATTGTATGCATATAGTCACAAAATATAGGTGAAAAATGAAAACTTTGTTAACACAATGAGACAGATGTTTTAACCAATCAACATCAACATGCAACTAGGTGAAAATAATTAAATTACTCCAGTTTTCATGTGTCAGTTGGATGTTTGACATTGTGTAGACATAGCTTATAAGTAAAGATAATTATGAAAGATTATTAAATAAAGATCTCCTTGACACGGACTAATTGAAAAGTGTTTAGTATTTTTTTGTAAGCACAGTTAAACTGGAGTGGATTTCCGATAGCATGTCTCTCCCCACCAGCTCAAAAAGCTTTCAGCTATTTGAATACTGAATAATAATCTTACTGAGGGTTTAGAAATTACATGTGTTTGGAATAATGCTATTTAGTAGGATGAATTATGCTTGCTGGAATAATTAAGAACTATCTTTTCCTAACAAATAACATTTTCCCTTATGTACATAATCTTCCAATACATGAATTTTAATTCAATTCCATTTGCAATTTAGATTATTGTCATAATTTGAACAAATACAGATTACCTAGAATTTATTAAAAATCAAATTTTCACATAGTGCATATCATAAGAATTTTTTTTGGAAATTGTTAGAGATAGAAACTTTAGGTACAACTAGTCCACTGGAATATTTGGCCATTTAAAACAATTAGCTCATTATTTATTTGTGGAGTCTTCCTTCCTAAGATGTTGTAGTCTTATTTGTTGTCAATTAATATTGCTGGTTTGAACACTGTTATTTATTTTCCATACTATTTTAGCGAAGCTATTTATTTTTATTATTTATTGTTTTTTTTAATTTTATTTTTTATGTTTGAGACAGTCTCACTTTGTCACTCAGGATGGAGTACAGTGGCGTAATCTCTGCTCACTGCAGCCTCCACCACTCAGGTTCAAATGGTTCTCCTGCCTCAGCCTCCCGAGTACCTGGGACTATAGGTGCCCACCACCACACCCAGCTAATTTTTTGTATTTTTAGTAGAGATGGGGTTTCACCATGTTGGCCAGGCTGGTCTTGAACTCCTGACTTCAGGTGATCCTCCTGCCTTGGCCTCCCAAAGTGCTGGGATTACAGATGTGATCCACCGCTCCTGGCCTAGCCAAGCCATTTAACCTTTTAAATATTTATTGTCCTCAACTATTAAAAATAAGAGTAATATGATTATACATCCTATGAGTTTTTTTTTTAGAATTATTGTGATTTGGGAGTAAACAACTATATAAGAAATAATTATAAAATGATAATATTAGTGCATATTAGGACTTTGGTGTCATGTTAATTTAATATTAATCCCATGACTTTATCTTTCATTGGAAGATTCTTTGCCTGGGTGGGGTACTGGAAGCCCTTGTTGAGAGTAGATCTGATCTTGTTAGGCTGTTTGTTGCTTCTCCTAAACCAGGCTGTTTTCATAATGAGTTAGTTTAACATTCTGTCTTTATGTTTAAGCACCCCTTTCCTTGGTGCAGTCACAGCCAAACTGCAAAGAGAAATCGAGAAGTTATGAGCTCCAGATTTGAGAGCCACAGAGAGTTTGTGAGATCAAAAACATCTGCTCTCAGTAAATAAACCAGATCTACCTAAATCACACAGTCAACTTAAAGGCAAGGGAACTGGAGGGAAAAATTCCAAAAGAGTGATCTCTTCATGCAATAGCTACCGGTAAAATAAAGCAAAGATGAGACAGTGTAGTCTCCACCTTATTATTTCAATCTAATATTCTATATTGAGGTTCAGAGAAGCAGGTCTAGATTTCCACAAATTAGAAAGTGGTGGCTTGCTCTTGTAATCCTAGCACTTCGGGAGGTCTAGGTGGGTGAATTGCTTGAGTCCAGGAGTTAAGACCACCCTGGGCAACATGACAAAACCCTGTTCCTACCAGGAAAAAAAAAATTAGCTGGGCATGGTGGCACTGGCCTGTAGTCCCAACTACTTGAGGGGATGAGGCAGGAGGATCGCTCGTGCTTGGGAGATGTAGGCTATGGTGAGCCGAGATCACAGCAGTGCACTCCAGCCTGTGTGACACAGTGAGACCCTGTATCTAAAAAAGAAATAAAAGAGAAACATTTCATTGTTAGATTTTACATATCCGATGATGACTTTTGATGGTGAAGGTAGGCATTGGTGTGGTCTGTGGGGTGTGTGTGTGTGTGTGTGTGTGTGTGTGTGTGTGTGTGTGTGTTTGCGTCTGTGTGTGAATGCTGTTGAAGGAAAGCCCATAGATGAAATATCCACAATTCAGTTAAGATCAAATACGTCACTGTGAAATGCCAAGTTATAAAACACCTAAACTATATCCTCTTCCCCTCTGAAACCCCAAACATCCCGAAGTCTCCTTCAAGCCAGACATCATCTTGGTCTACTGTGCATGTTGTCTGCACAGTCCTCAAGTTTACCTCAGGGCAAGTGCCCGTTGCCATCAGAAATAAAGAATGCAGCAGGTACTGATTTATCTCAGGCAAAGGAGCTCTTCTGGTGGGTTTCAACAAGATATGAAAATTGTAGGTTCTTGAACACTCCTTTTCTTCTTCCTTAAAATGAATGTCTTTAGCTACATTCTACTCTCTTCTCTGTCTTTTATGACATAATCAGTCATTCACTCAACAAGGAAACATGTAACATTCACCTAACGTCCCATCTGCCTGTCACATACGGACTTTAGCCTCCAGTCAGGCCAATGACACTATTGATCTCCTAATTCCAATCTAGACTCTTTGGGTATTTTTTCTCTTTTCCATTCCTTATTTTCTTTAGAGCCATTTTAGGTAACTCTTTTAAAAATTATTAGTAAATAAATCATTATTTGCAATCAGCATAGACAAGGCCTTGGGTGAGTCTAAGTGGGTATCCGGAGAGATCTAAATCTGCTGCTGGAAAAGTAAAGTAAGTGGGAAAGCCCCATTGATATGTGACCCAACTAAACCACATTTCGTGAAAAGCACAAAGTCTTCAGCGACTGTTTTAGGATTGTAGGGAAAAGAAAATGGAGGCAGATCTGAGAGTGGATTCTTTCTGTGGGTCCTTGATAGAGAGGTTTTCACCCTGCCTTGAGTGAATATGCAGAGCGTAAACACATGTTTGTGCAGTGAGGACATGCTGTCTATGTTTCCTAAAACTGAGGTTCTTGTTTGTTGCTTCTTTAGCTGCACAGAGACATAAAATATGCAAAATTGGGGAGAAGGGAGAGATAAAACTAAGACAAAACTGGAGGAGGGTGCAACGATGTTGTAATTTAACAGGCAAAGTACTCACTTGGGTATGTTTTACATTGTTACATTGTGACATTGGAGGGTTCATAAGTGGAATTCCATCCAAACTAATTCTAATGCCTGTCTTTTCTTCTTAGCAGACTATACAATAAAGTTAAATCAAAGAACATGAGATCCCATTCACCAAATTCAAATGTACATTTTATCACCTGGTGTTTAAATCATTAATACGAAAACTTTCAGTCTCCCCCAAATTTCTAATCTAGTAAAGTACTTTCATAATTTTATATTGGAATTGTACTAATCCAGATAACTAGTATGAAATCAAGTTATAATACTATTTTGCATGTTTCTAAAATGTTTAAATTTAAAAATAGAGAAGTAAGCCTTAGAGAGAAAACCAGCTTTCCCAAGAATATTAAAATGTTAAGAAATTATTTCATTTTGAGCTAAAATCAGATAATAATGAGAACAGATTTTACCGTCACACATTCTACAAGGATCTTTGCATTTTATACTTTTTTTTGTTTTGCTTCATAGGAGGGGATTTTGGTGTATTGAATATCATAGTGGAAATTTACCTGGACGGAAATGATATAATCAACTTAGACTTGAATCACAGAATGATAACATCTTCCAAGGAGAAGGAGCTTTTGGGGTCATTTAACCAAAACTCTTTCACCATACGGTAGTTCCCTGTTCATTAACCTTTTGGTACTCTAAGCAGAGATGAAGTATCCTCCCCTGAGTTCCTAGAAGTTGAATTTAATCACCATTTTACAAGTCTGCCCTCCCCAGTAGATGGCAAACCCTTTGAAGACCCAGAGCATTTTTGAGATAAAAGAACGAATCACATACTTCAATGCATGGAACAAATGAATGAACCTGTAGTGCCTGGCCACCCAGCTTTTTTTTTCTTTTGAACCTGACCAATGAAGACATTTACAGGTTTTTAATTTCATTATCAGAAAGGGCTGGCAATATTTACCTGAGCACTGTCTACAAACAGAGCTGAAGAAATTTGGAATGTTTCCTTTCTCTCCTAATATACAGCTTTGGAAGTCATAGAAAACATGTTAGTATGTTCCTTCTAGGTGGTCTTTTGCAAGCATCCTCCTCAGTATGAAGCATCTATTCTCATGCATCACATTACATGTTATGAATACACCCAGAGTTTATGTGAGTTTTTTTTTGTCAAATGCATTAAACTCTTGTTTTATATATATTGAGCTGGAAGCCACATGTTTTTATAATATTTTAAAAGTAATACATTTTATAATATGCCTTAGAAATTCAAAAGAAAATAGGATACCTCCACTTCCTATGACAAACTGTCAGCATATAAAGCAAGGCAAAGCCATTTGCTGCTGAAGCTCAGTTTTTCCCACTGGATGCTGAATCCACAGCAATTACCAGCCAAGCCGGGATCCTGTTTACTGCATGTTTCCCTGAAATGCCAAGCCCCTGAGGTGTTACAAGGAGGGAAGGCAGCATACATGTGTGATAGAATGACCAAAAAACTAATTGGTTTATAGTTTTGAGAAAGCAGCTGGTTGCCTGTTTTTAAATGCAGTGGTCTATAATTTGATTGAATGCAGAAGGAATCATTTCCAAGAAATTAATTAAAGTTCATAGGTTGGAAAATAACTGAGCTCATCATTAGGAAAAGCTTATTCTAAGACTTAGGATAAAATGAGCTTCCTCTTGCATTTCATTCACCTTAAGGTTTTGTAGTTACTTATCGTCATCAAAAGTATCATCAGAATCATCACCATCATCATTATCTAAAGTTGAGTAGCTATGAGAAGGTATTGTGAGGTCCTAGCTTTAGAGGAATCAATTTCTTTGAGATTTGGTATTGTTATTTTAAGACTGCAGAGCATGGGTTAGAATCTATGTTTTAAAAACTTTGACAGGCCACGTCATAGGTAGTCAAGTTTTCTCTTGGCATGGGTTTTGAGTTGACTTGTGTTATGGTTGAATTGTGTGTCTCAAAAAAGATGTTGATGTCTTAACTCCTGGTGCCTAGGAATTTCACCTTATTTGAAAATAGGGTTTCTGCAAATGTAATCAAGGTAAGATGAGTTTGTACTGTGTTAGGGAAGATCCTAAACCCAATATAATTGGTGTCCTTATAAGAAGAGACACAATGATAAAGACAGAAACAAGGAGAACACCATGTGAGGATGGAAGCAAACATTGAAGTGATTCATCCCTAAGCCGGGGAACACTGTTGGAAACCACAGGGAACTAAGAACAACTCAATCCAAGACAGAAGCATGAAATGGATTTTCCTTCAGAGACTCTAGAAGGAATCATCTTAATTTTGGACTCTGCCCCAGAACAGTGAGACAATACGTTCTTGTTGTTTCAAGTCACCAAGTTTTTGGTAATTAGTTACAAAGCCCCAGAAATGAATGCAGTCTGGATTAGGTATATTCCGCATACATATGCTGCCTAAGAATGCCAGAAGCCAGAAGAGGTGATGTCTGCATTTCTGGTTCATAAAATCCTGTCTCAGTACCTACTGCGCTGTCCAGGGCAAAGCTCCCCTGACACATTTTTAGCCTTTAGACTATGTCCTATCTTCCCTGCTCACCAGAGAAGTAGGTCTTGGATTCCAGTCTCTCAAGGCTGGCATTTTCCAAGTGAAAGATACTGCCTTTGTGTAAGTCCTTCCTCCTTGAGTGTAGGTGGGACATAGGATTTGCTTCTATCTCATGGAATATGATAGAGATAATGGAACACCACTTCCATGATTATGTTACATAAGCATATAAATTGCGTCTTACTAGTATACCCTTTTTATTGCATTCCTGGTTTCCATGCTTTGATGAAAGAACAGCCATGTTGAACAGGTGCATATGGCAAGAAGCTCAGAGCTGCCTCTGAAACAACAGCCAGCAAGGAACAGAGGCATTCAGTCCAGCAGTCCACAGGGAATTGAATCCTGCCAACAACTACATAAGTTTGGAAGCGAATCTTCCTCAGTCATTCAGCGTTAAATGAGACTCCAGCTCAGACCAACACCTTCCTCAGTGAGAGACTTCAAAGCAGTGGACCCTGCTAAGGTTCTGCCTGGATTCCTGATATGCAAAAACTGTCATAAAATAAATACATCACTTGAAGCTGTTAAGTTTGTGGTGGTTACATAGCAGTCAGTAACTCATGTGGCACAATATGCAAAACAAGGATTTGAGCTGAGCACAGTAGCTCACACCTGTAATCCCAGCTCCTTGGGAGGCTGAGGTGGGAGGATTGCTTGAGGCCAGGAGGTCAAGGCTGCAGTGAGCTATGATAACACCATTGCAATCATAGCTCATGGCAGCTATGAGCCTGGGAGACAGAGCAAGACCTTGTCTCTAAAAAAAAGGCATGGGTTTTAAATTGGCCAGATTGTAACCCAACTTCTACATAGATATTATGTCTCCATTGGAGGGATATATATTTTGAGATTTTACAATCCTTAATTACTTAGGAACAATTAGTTGGCGAGTGAAAGAAATTCAGGTTGAATTCACTTAAGGGAAAAGAAGAGATTTGCGGGTTTCATTTACTAGCAGTGCATTTAGTTTTGAAAATGGTGTCCTCAGGTCTAATCATTGCCCTTAGGAACCTGGCACTTTGGCGCCATGTTTCTTCTTCTTTTGGCTTTCTTAGAGAGGCTGTCCGTGTGTGGTAGTAGGCAGTCAACAGCATTTCCTAGTATGTCATCCTTTTCTCAGAGAAGCACATTGTCTTTGCAACTATGTGTATTGGCCTAATTTTAGTTACATGCCAACCAATGTCTATATCCAGTGGAAGGAGACACTTGGATTGATATGGACTGCTTGGGTTATGTGTACTCTTCAGAATTGGGAAGAGATTGGGTAAGTCCAATAGGCTAAGGGTAGATGCAAGTAAGATTGCTCCCCAGAGGAAAATTGAATGCTAGGTAAGCAAAACTCATTGATGTCCATTGTCATTGCTCATGTTACAAATAGTACCAAACAAGAAAGAATGGCACGGCTGCTTCATGGAAGAGGAGATGAACTTGGGGGCAAAACCTTACCTAGAATATTTCCTTTTTTCATCTGAAAAGAGGAACTTGGACATTCAGAAATGAGAAAACTTGTGTATTAGTTGCTGTTGTTGTTGGTTTGTAAGCAGCTGTAGCTCTTAGTGACATATAGAGATAAAGTGACAGGAACAGATGAGGATATTTCTATTAGGACGTTATCCAGGCAGTTCTGTGTTGGGAGTCACCCTCCTGGGACACTCCTGGGTCTGGAAGCTGTCAGCTGGTGGCAAATCAGAGATAGTCTGAGATTTAATGCCAGATGGGAAACGTGACCTCAAATGAATTAGGCTGTTTAGGACTGGGTGTAACATGCTGTTTTTGCGATCTCTTTTAAGAGTTATAACTGAAAGGTTAGGTTTACTGAAGGAAAAGCCAATTTGGGGAGCTGATCTGGTGAACATAAATTTGGCCAAATTTCAGCCTAAGCCTTTAGCAGGGTGAAAGTTTGGGAATAGTTTCATTGTAGAACATTAGGCAAGTGGCTGACAAAAGAGCTTCCAGTTCTTTCACAAGGAATTCTTCAAAAAGCAAAGGAGGTCCTACTCAGTCAGCCTGCTCTTTCTGCTCAGTAGACTTCTTTGTGAGACTGTGCTGTGAGTGAGTTCTCAGGCTGGTGATACAACCTGGTCTTCAATTCTTGTGCAGCTCTGTAAGTCCATGTAGGCACCACTAACATCCTTATGACATTAAGTGTCATTGGATTGTTTGCTAACATTTTCTTCCGTATGGGCCCCAGGCATTAGCAAACATGTAGTTTATTCATTTATTTATTCACTCGGTGAATATTTATTGAACCTATTCTAATTGTCCGGCCACTTTGCTAAATGTCGTTCCATCACTTTACTTGCAGACCATATGGGGGAAAATGCACAACTAACTGGAGTCATCATTTAGTGTAATCAATGCAATGATGCAACAAGTTGGGGAGATGTAAGAACATCTGGGAGGAGCGGGTGTCCCAGACTGAGAGGGTGAAAATGCACTAAGGAGAAATTTGTAGAATCAGTAACTGACCAAATTGCTGGGAGGAGAGTCATTTCAGACAGAGAGAGGAGCACATTCAAGGCTGAAGTCTAGAGCCTGACATTAATATCGATTCTCTTAGCTAAGTGTTGTTAAAGAAACCAAATGACAGTGAATTTGAAGTCCTGCACTCAGCCAACTGTATGAAGTGTATGAAGTGTAGTCACTGCATGGTCAGTTAATTGCAGGGCAGGATCCTTCAGTCATCAGTCGAGCTAGAGAGAATATTGACAGATGTGCTCTTATGAACGCTGAGAAGCTCAACCAGGACAAGTATTTAGCTAAAAGGGGGTCTGACCTCCTTTTAGAGATGGGAAACAAAGGTGGACAGCATAACCCATAGACTAAATCTGTCACACTGCTGTTTTTGCCAAAGGGTTTAATGGAACACAAATAAGCCCTTTTATTTAAGTATTGTCTGTGTCTGCTTTCACACTACAAAGGTGAAGTTGAGTAGTTGCAAAAGAGACCATATGGCCTGTAAAGTCTACAATATGCACTATCTTACCCTTTATTTTAAAAAGTTTTCTGACCCCTGATGTAAAGGACTAGCTTCATGAAGTCGCGTGGGGATTTTCTAGTTACCATATAGACATCAATGGAAGAGCACAGAAGTTCCATGTCACACAGCAATTGTTTTCAAACTGGCTATGAATTTTTTCCAAATGCAGATTCCTGGGCTCTATCCAGGCTTCCAGTGACTCAAAATCTGGGTATAGATTCCAACAGTTTGCCTTTTAGTGACCTTAGAGGTGATATTGATGGCAAAAATTTTATATATGTACATATCCATGAAACAGAAAATTAGACATGAAATATTTTTTAATCCACATGTAAACAGATACTCCTTTCTGCCATTAAAAACCAATTAGAAAAAAATGATAAAAGCCTGTTTTCAAAACCATGCTCCATATGGCTTATGCAAGATAAAATTTTCTGAAGTGACCTTCAAGATGAAATAGTTGCAAAGTATATATGTGTTCAGTTAAATTAGGAGATGCATATGCAAAAAGGAATTGTTAGCTGTAGATCTTTAAAATCAAATCAGTGTAAACAAAACACTGATTTTTGGCCAAAGAACACAATCAATCAAAAGATGAATAAATATACACAATTATACACTACTACTACTAGATGATGATGATGGTTATGGTGATGATGAGGATGGTGATGGTGGTAGTGATGATGATGATGGTGGTTATGGTGATGATGGTGATGATGATGGCGATGATGATGGTGATGATGAGGATGGTGAAGGTGATGGTGATTTTGATAATGATGGCGAGGATGGTGAAGGTGATGATGGTGATGGTGATGTTGATCATGATGATGAGGATGGCGAAGGTGATGGTGATGATGACGGTGATGATGATGGTGATGGTGATGGTTATGATGATGATAGCAATGAAGATAACAATAATTGTGATGATAATCTATGGCGATAATAATGATTGTGGTGATGGTCTGTTTCTATGTCTCAATCTCAGTTGCTCCCCCAGTCTCTTACAAACAGAACCACCTTAGAGACGTTTTAAACTTACCATGTTCGAAACTCAACTGCTGCTTTTGACACAATGAATGCCCTCCTGTCTCCATTTTTACCATCTTAGGAGAACTCACAACCATCCCTCATCACTCAGTGAGCCAAGTATTCTAGCTGCTTATCCACATGTCTGAATGGCTGCCTTGAGGAACTGACATGACCTTGGGGACCTACAGGGAGCAATGATGCTGGACTGGGGCAAGGATGAATAAATGAGGGATGAGTCCAAGTTGTTGGGGGAAGACAGGGCAGCCAACTCTATCTGGAGCTCTCAGATGGGTTTAGCAGTTGTGGAGATATTTCCAATGGCATTTTGAAGATGTGGAAGAATGTTATTAGGCAGAGCAGAGATTCTTGACTGAGAGCAATTTTGGATCCACTGTAAGGGACATTTGACAATGTCTAGAGATATTGTTGGTTGTCACAACTGGGGAGGTGCTACTGACATGGAGTGGGAGGTGGCCAGAGATGCTGCTGAACATCGTACAATGCGGAAGAATGACTCACACAGCAGAGAACTATCTAGTCCAAAATGTCAGCGTTCTGATATTGAGAAACTTGGCTCCATATCGTACATGTGTAATTGTTTTTTACTGGCTGATTCTAGATTCAACTGGGCAAGGGGGTGTCAGCAATGTCTGGAGATATTTTGGATTATCCAATCCGGGCAGTGTGTGCTCCTGACATCTAGAAGGCAGAGGATGCTGCTAAACATCCTGCAGTGCACAGGACCGCCCTCACAACAAACATAATCATCCGGCCCCAAAATGCCCACAGTGCTGATGTTGTGAAACCCTGCTCTAAGTCAAAGCATTGTCTTACTTAATTTTTAATTCCTAGTGTATATCAATGGTTCTCAACTTTGGGGAGGGGACAGGTTTGCTTCCAGGGTACATTTGGCAATGTGGAAAGACATTTTTGTTCCTTGTGAGTGTGGAGCGTGTTACTGGGAACTAAAGAATGGAGGCCAGGGATGCCACTAGACATCTTACAATGCATAGGACAGCCTCCACCCCTCAGAATGATCTAATGTGAACAGTACCGAAGTATACAAAACATTAGGTAGACTGTGGAAGCCTAGAGAAGAAGAGAATCTGAGAAAATTGTTGTGCTTGGGGAACACTGAAGAATGTGGGGCGACTGAACAAATGCTTGTGCAGACAGCTTGGCACCAAATTGCCACGGAGCACCAATGGGACAGTGAAAAGGGACAGGTCCTACAATGCACAGTTCTTGACCATCCCCAAAGTGCTCCAAAGCTATGTTGGTGTGCATGCATTATCTCGTCGATCCTGTTTGGGAATTATCATGTTGACAGCTGGAGTCCCATGAAGGAACATTTTTAAGCAGCAAAGTGACAAGCTCTGATTTGCCTTTTGAGATTAATGACTCAGAGATTGCCAGTTATTTGTTAACTTGCTTGATTCAGCCTAAGCAGACATCTAGAGGGTGTAATTTGATTTATTCTGCAGAGGGGTGATTGGCCCCTATATTATCTTGGCACACTGCCTGAATTTCTGAACACCAAAGACTTACTTATTTAGCATATGGCCATCTCATTTCCAAGAGCCATCAAAGAAGTGAGAATGGATTAGATATGGAACAAGTTGACCATTGGATTAGTTTATCAGATGATTAGCATGCCATGCTAATTTATCGAGACATGGAACATTTAAAGAAGGGGAGAGTAACATATACAGGGAAGATAGGAGATCTTTGTCCCAGTTTCTTTTTTTTTTTAATGCATGAGTAGTCTTTTGGTAAATACGGTTTATGTTTGTTTCTGCTTTCTAAGTTAGGCTGCAAAATATTATTTATCGGTGGTATTCTCTGAAATTGATGGGCATGGCAAGACTCTAAAAGAGTATCCATAGGTATATTTAAAAATAAAAGATAATATTTTCATCTTTGCAGAAAAACATCTATTTACTATTGCTTGGAATAGAAAGCAGAATTTTGCTGTAGCCATTAGGAAGTGACAAACACTATGCCATAATTATAGTAAGAAGAAAGCATCAAAAAGAAATGTTTCGGTTCTTTTATACACAGTTGGCACAAAATTGTCCACATATATGAATCCTCGCAAGAATGTACCATAAAAAGAACCTTCCACCACTATTAACAAAATTAATCAGTGGTCATTACCATGGGATTGGGGATACATTTTACATGTTCTTGATTAGATTCTTTAGCCAAAGAATAAGGCCTAATTGATGAAAGTGGGCTGTAATTTTTTGTTTTTAAAATAACGGCCTCTGGCCAAATATGGGCAAAAGAAACAGCAGTTGGTTTGTTACTTTACATTTGTTTCTTGCATCCTGCTCGAAAACAGAGGTGATATACAGTTTTAATATATTTTTCATGCACAATTAACATCATTGTTGCCAGTTTTATGAGGCAGGAAAGTGGGCCTTCTATGATTTATTGTGAGTGCATGAAACAGAATTAATGCTACTAGCAACAGAGTTTTAGTAGGAAAAAGTTAAAGCACACAGTCTTAAAAAGGAAAGGTTGGTGTCAAAATTATGTTTGCTTTAGGTAAGCTTTATACCTCCATGGATGGCTTTTTTTAATAGCAACAACAACAATAATTGTATTTACATTGGGGGCTTTTCTCTGTTTCAGAGGGTTTCATGTGGAGTGCCAAAATGGTAAAATATCTAACATTGTTATATGAAGGAGTGAGGGAAAATCCAATCAAGATTGGCATTTTTAAAAATGAAAAGTGGCATAGGGAATATTTTAAAGATTTGGGGCCAAGCCTGGTGGCTGATGCCTGTAATCCCAGTGTTTGGAGAGGCTGAGGAAGGAGAATCACTTGGAGTATGAGACCAGTCTGGGCAACATGGCGAAACCTCCATCTCTACAAAAAAAAACCTAAAAAATTAGCCGAGTGTGATGGCACGTACCTGTAGTCTCAGTGACTGGGGAGGCTGAGGTGGGAGGATCGCTTGAGCCCAGGAGGGCCAGGCTTCAGTGAGCTGTAATCACATCACTGCACTCCAGCCTGGGCAACAGAGCAAGACACTGTGTCTCAAAAAAAAAAAAAAAAAAAAAAAAAAAAAAAATTGGTATCTTTCGTTCCCCCACAGTTAGCATATACATTGAAAACTGTACATTTAAGCCAAAATAGTTTTTTTCTTAAACATTTCACTGTAAAACTCTGGCTTGCACATGGGTACATGATTTTGCTTTGACTTCTTCAATTACCGCCTGCCCTGGTGTGAGACCCGTGAAGTAAGCAAAGCATTCTTTTTGGCACAGAAATGAAACTCTTAAACATATTGTTTATTATCACATAATGGAAAGAGAGATACTCTTCAAAAATAAGGACACATGAAGCCCTTATTGAAAAGCAATCATACCTTGGTGAATTTAATGTTTTGGAGCAAATACTATTATATTGGATGCCTGTTAGTCTTTCTAGGTAGTGAAATATGTACAAGGCAAAATCAAGCATCAATGGAAGGATCCAACTAAGCTTGTTTCTCGTATAGTTTCTCTGCCAGCTCAGACCTCAAGGGTACCTCCTGCCTGCAATGTGGACTCTCTGCCCCATACACTGATTTCCAGCCTTTTCTGCTTCATGGAGTGACTTGCTGACCTTCTCTGTGCATGGCTAATAGTACTCTATTGACTGGCAAGGGTTGTGTTTTCCACTTGGCTCTTCCAAGCTGCTAAAGAAAGCAACACAGAAAGTATAGCTGACAATCATTATCTGTCAAATTTATGTGAGTCACAGCATGGATGGTAGACCTGTTGTTTCCTTTTTCTCTTTGAAAGGGAGACTGCAGTTTTCTCTGCAGCCATGGTACTTTGTAAATTATTTCCTCTTCCATCTCTTAAAAGTCACTGTTATTTATCACCCCGTTAGCTGTGGATGGGGAAAATGCCCACTCATGCAGTACTGGAGGATACACAGATTGTCACACATCTTTTCGGGAGACTACGCAGCAGTAGGTAGTGTAGTATTAAACAAATGCCTGAAATGTGAGCCAGGAATATATTGCCCTTCAAGGAATTTTATCCATAGGATGTAACTGGGAAAGTACAGAAGAATGCATATATATGGATGTTCATTGTTATGTGTTTTATGATAGCAAAAAAAAAAAAATTAAAAACATTTCAATTTTATTTTAGACACAGGGGTACATGTGCAGGTTTGCTACATGGGAATACTGTGTGATGTTGAAGTTTGGGGTATAGATTCCATTACCCAGGTATCGAGCATGGTACCCAACAGGTAGTTTTTCAAACCACGACCCCGTCTTCCTTCCCTTCTAGTAGTCCCTAGTGTGGAGTGTTCCCATATTTATGTCCATGTGTACTCAGTGTTTAGCTCTCACTTATAAGCAAGAACATGTGATATTTTGTTTTCTATTCCTGCATTAAGTAACCAATATTTTTAACAACATAGAATCCATTACATAATTAGAGATACAATAGAAACATTGAATACCAGCTGTTAAAATGGCATTACAGGATAATATTTAGTGATATGGAGGAATATTCAGAGTGTATTACATACAAACATTTTCATCATATCATTTTTTCCTGGACTGGACTGTCATTTTCTTATGGGCTCCCTTGTATTATTTACTCTAGTGCATCTCAGTTTTATTGCATATTATGCAAAATAGGAGATAATGATAGCTTGGCACATTCTCTGCTGAGACTATTTACAGTGGTGTAAAAAGGTGTTGCTAGGGGTGTGTGTCTTAGTCTATCCCAGCCTTCGTAGGGCCCCACGTTTCAACTCCCTAATAACTCCTCAAAGACACACAGGCACACAGGGGAGAACGCTCTGGTTTAAATAGTCAACCGTAAGCCAGACACAGTGGTGCAACCTGTGGTCTCAGCTACTCAAACGGCTGAGACAGAGGATCTCTTGAGCTCAGGAGTTCAAGACCATCCTGGGGCAACAGCAAAACTCCCATCTCTAAAAAATAAAAACAAACTCAACCATTTTCAGTTTTACATGTTGTAAATATCTTCTCCCACTGGCCCCCACCCATCATTCCTGGTTTTGATTGAAATAAAACCATTAGTTTTAATGTAGCAAAATGCCATCAACATATTTTTCTTTGTAACAGTTTCTCCTAAGTAGTACCTGTTAAAGAAATCCTGTTCTACCCCAATATCACAACATTTTCCTGCATATTTTTCTATAAGTATCAGAATTTCATTGTTCATACAGACATTTTTTAATCCATGCAGAGTTTATTTTTATATACAGAATGAGGTAGGAATCTCATGTTATTTTTTTCCCCAATAGGGGAACATTGCTTTTGACACATGAAAGAAACAATTTTTTTTTTTTTTTTGGAAACAGAGTCTTGCTCTGTCGCCCAGGCTGGGGTGCAATGGTGCGGCCTCAGCTTACTGCAACCTGTGCCTCCCAGGTTCAAGCGATTCTCCTACCTTAGCTCACTGAGTAGCTAGGATTACAGGCGCACACCACAATGCCCAGCTAATTTTTGTAATTTTAGTAGATACTGAGTTTCACCGTGTTGGCCAGGCGGGTCTCAAACTGCTGACCTTGTGATCTGCCCTCCTGGCCTCCCAAAGTGCTGGGATTACAGGCGTGAGCCACCGCGCCCAGCTACAATGTATTCTTTCCCAATGATTTGTGGTGTCAGCCAGGACACCGATAGGGATAAATGGCATGTAACTTGAGAAATGTAATAAAGATGGGGACAGGATATAGGGCACCAACACAGGATAGTGGAGCCCTTATGTGAAGTTGCTGATGCCCACTGAGGTTGAACTGGACCTACCTACTAGGGAGGGAACTGGAGGTCATATATACAGGCCTTACTCACCTTCTGTCCTCCAGATTATATGCCCATGTCTTCCTTGGCTGAAACCCAGGAGCAGCCAGAAGGCAGGAGTGAACCTGTTTACTTACCTTCCACAGCAGAGAGGAGTGGAGATGAGGAAAAGCAAATCTTGAAGGGGCCAGACAACTCCCTCAACCCCGCAAAAAATAGTACAAGCTTTTAAAATTCATCATATATACATCAGCCAATCCAAGGGCTTTATATTTGGTCCCCTTGATTTCCTGATCCATTCCTGCAAGATAAAGTATGACTCAAATAGTACGAACGCCTATATATTTTTCATCTTCAACATTCCCGTTGCTTTTCGTAGAATTTATTCTTTCTTATACAATACGAAATCAATGTATCAAAATCTGCAACATTCTTCTGTCTTTGCTGGGAATTGTATCTATTTAAATGTTGATTTGAGGAAAAATAAACATCTTCCAAGCTCATGTTATCTCATTTGTAAACAAGCATAGTTCTTTACTTGTTGAGATCTAATCATAGCTTTATTAAAGACTTTGAGCATTATGTGTTAATTAATTATTATTATTATTTTGCAAATGTTATCTTCAATTACATTTTCTACTCCTGGTATAAAAGAATGTCGATCTTTTTTGTACATTGATTATATGTTCAGCCATCTTTTTGGATTCCCTATTATTTCTAGTAGCTTTTCTGTTAAATTACATGGTTTCCATAAAAATGGTGACATTATCTACAAATCATGACCATTTTCTCTCTTTCCTTTCAATACTTGTAATTTTCATTTCCTTTATAACTTGTACCATGGTATGGTCCATTGACGTCCAGTGCAAGGATGAACACTGTTGGTATAAACTTTTGTTCCCATTCATGATTTTACAGGAAATGAGTCTAACATCTTTTTTGTAAATGCAGCGTTGAGGAGAGATTTTTAAGCATGCAGTCATTATCAGATGGTATGAATTACTTGCAATTCCCAGTTTTTTCTTAGTTTTTAAAAATGTTTTCTTTTGTTCATAAATATTGATTATTGCCAAATAATCAATTGGCATTTCTACAGCAGGTTATATGATTCTTCTCTTACAATTACTGTGCTCTGAAAAGTAATATATTTTTAAATACATACTCAATTTTGGAAATAACACATTTTTAATCTTAAAAGAAACCTTTTAAAAATGGCAATTCTATTATAGTGGAATATATTGTATATTCTAAGAATAGCTATTATTTTACTAAGTTTGGTTTGTAAATATTTCACTTAGGATGTCTACATCTACGTTTATAAATGAATTTGATTTATAATTTTCTGATGTACACTCTATACTTTTGATATGAGTGTTAAACTAGCCATACAAAAGGATTTGGGTAGCTTTCTTTAATTTTGTATTATCAGAAGAAAACTTCAATAAGTGGGATTACTAAAATATTTGTGAAAATTATCTTGGGTGGTGAGTTTTTGTGTGGGAGATTTTTAGTGACTCTTTCAATACTACTAATAGCTTTTAGTTTATTTATTTCTTTGTGTAAAGTTGCTTTTTTTTTTTTTTTTCTCTCAACTATTTCAATTTCCTTTTTTAATACCAGGGCTTATACTGTTAAAATAGTCTTTTGTATTTTTTGTAACTTTGTTTTATTTGTTATCTTAAAAATGATTTTCCTCTTTTTATTTAAAGACTATCTGCTTTCATTATTTGTCACTCTTGGTCAGTCTTACCAGAAGTTTGTTTATATTATTAAGCTTTTCAATAAACTAGCTTTCATTTTGGTAATTAGCTCAACTGTTTTTTCTCTGTTTCACTAATTTCTGCTTTTATATTGATCATACCCTATTTTTAGATTTATTTGGATTTATTCTGTTTTCTCTTCTTCCTGTTTCTTGACTTGCCTCCATGGCTCGTTTATTTCCAATTCTTCTTGTTACCTTGTAAAGGTATTTGAAGTTTTAATTATCCCTTTTAAGCACTTCTTCAGTCCCATCCAACAAATTTTCACATGTGACATTTGAATTATCACTGGACTCCGACTGTTTTGTGTTTATACTGTAGCATAAAGGCATGTGCACACACACACACACAAACATATATATATATGTGTATATATATGTATATATGTTTAGTGTTCTATCATTATTTTGAATGCTTTTTACTATTGATTTCTAATTCTGTTGACTGATAGAATATAGTGCTGCATGCTGCTATTTCTTTAAAGTACTCCTTATGAAAGGCAGATTTCGTAAACGTTTGGTGTATGCTTGAAAACTATGGACACATATACACATACATAGATATATTTACAAATACAAATATAGATATACATGTATATGTGAGAATGTGTGTTTTGAGGAGCTTAGGTTTCCATAGATACCCACCAGATCACATGTATGGGTTACTTCAGTCTTCTATATCTTATTTATTTTGGTGGGTGGGGGGTAGGGACAGAGTCTCGTTCTGTTGCTCAGGCTGGAGTGCAGTGGCATGATCTCAGCTCACTGCAACCTCGGCATTCTGGCTTCAAGTGGTTCTCCTGCCTCAGCCTTCCAAGTAGCTGGGATTACAGGTGCACACCACCACGCCCAGCTAACTTTTGTATTTTTAATAGAGACGCGGTTTCACTTTGTTGGCCAGGCTGATCTCCAACTCCTGGCCTCAGGTGATCCACCCGCCTTGGCCTCCCAAAGTGCTGGGATTACAGGCATGGGCCATTGCAGCTGGCCTATATCCTCAGTTACATTTTGTCTCCTAAGTTTATCACTCCAAGAATGTTGTGTTTTATTCTCTTGTAACATTTTATCTTTTCTTATCTTTCCTTTATCTTATATATTTAATGTATATGGATATACTATGTTATATATATAGTATGTATGTATAAAATGTACTTATATACCTTTTACATGTTTTGAAGCTTTATTATTAGGATGTTACATGAAAGCGTCGGTTATACCTTTTTAATCTTCCATTCCTTTTCTAGTATTTATTATCCATTTTTGACATTTACGATTTTTGTTTGATACTAAATTTGCTTCCTGTGATATTTTTTCATTTATATTTTGTTTTATATTTAAAATTTTTAGTCTCTTCATTTTCAAGTTTGTGTTTCCATTTATTTTAAATATATCTTTTCAACAATATGTTGCTAAATGTATTTTAATCAATATTTTATCTGTTTATTCTAATTTTATTTCTGCAATTATCATTTTTATAGATTTCATTTATGACATTTTATTTTATATTTTATATTTATCAATCATGCTTTTTACGTTTTAACTTTTTTTTTTGCTTTACCTGACTTCCATTATATAATTTTAAAAGTTTCTTTTACTGATCTCATTATTATATTCTTCTTTCTTTTGTTTTTTTTTTCCTTCTTATAGTTTGGATTCATCAAATTTCCCTCTTCTTTTGCCATTTTATGCTGCACTTATATTTTAATGAAGATATATCTATTCTTCTTATTAGCTATCAAACTTTTCAGTATCCATAATTTTCCTCAGAATAAGATACTGATTTAGCATTTTCTCTACTCTTTGGCATCTCTCTCTCTCAATCACCCCACACTGTGTTAGATTCTAAGAGAATCTGGGCTCTAGATCGTGATAAAAGTGTGATTTTAGATTATTGTTTCTTCGGAATAATTTTTTGTCATTACCCGTATTATATTGCTATGTTCTGGGTTCCTCTCCTTGCAGAAATACATTGTGTCAAGATTTCTGTGATGTAAGTGGATTCGGATTTAAGCTATCATTTAAATGACAGTTTCACTGGACATAAAATCCAGGCTGATTTTCTTTCCTTTGCACTTGCTGGGGGTGAGAAGCCACTGCATTTGGTATCCTACGTTGCTCTGCCATTAGCCTGGTTTTCATTCCTTTGCACATCGCCTGCTTTTTCTTATTGGAAAAATTAGACATATTTTGTTTACATTTGAGGTACTCAAAAATTGGAATTTGTTTTTGCTTTGTTCTGTTTTAAATCAACCTATTATTTACTTTGTGAGTACTTTCAATTTTAAGCCTTTTTTTCCCCTCTCATTCTGGGAAATTCTCAGCCTTTCTGTCTAATGTAATTCTTCCTAGTCTTTTTCTCTTTGTTATCTTTCTGGGTCTTTTTTTTTTTTTATAGGACTGGTAACACTTCTATTTCTATCTTCCATACTTTAGCATTTGAAGGATGTTTCCCCCCCATTTTTCATCCCAGATCCATTTTGGGAAGGTGTCTTTCTGTCTTTTGGCTCCTAGGTGCATTGTTTGTGGGTATCCTTCCATTTCAGTCTGTTCTTTGTGCTCTCCAGTTCAACAGTTTCATTTCTCCTCCCCAGTATCTCGCATGACTTCCTTTGAAACCCTTTGTTCCAACTTCATATTGCTATCATTGTCTCTCTGTCCATTGGAGGGATCTACTTCTTTTGAATCCCAGTTTGTTTACTTGGGTCATTTTATTATTATTATTTTTTTATATAGGATGTTCCTTTTTTTTTTTTTGATACAGAGTTTCACTCTTGTCACCCAGGCTGGAGTGCAGTGGCGCGATCTCGGCTCACTGCAACCTCCGCCTCCCAGGTTTAAGCAATTCTCTTGCCTCAGCCTCCTGAGTAGCTGGGATTACAGGCATGCGCCACCACACCTGGCTAATTTTGTATTTTTAGTAGAGACGGGGTTTCTCCATGTTGGTCAGGCTAGTCTCGAACTCCCGACTCAGGTGATCCACCTGCCTCAGCCTCCCAAAGTGCTGGGATTACAGGCGTGAGCCACCACACCCGGCCTTGTTCCTTTTGTTTTAAGTGCTTTGCTTTTTGACTGGCTCTTAAAAATTTCTTGGGAGTTCTTTTATTTTCTCGAGGCCAGTAGAGATCTTGGAAGGCACCGAGAGTCCAGTCGCCAGTCAAAAGCCCACCTGTCTGCCTGGCGCGGTGTCTCACGCCTGTAATCCCAGCACTTTGGGAGGCCGAGGCAGGCGGATCATCTGAGGAGTTCAAGACCAGCCTGGTCAACATGGTGAAACCCCATCTGTACTAAAAATACAAACACTACCTGGGCATGGTGGTGTGTGCTGTAGTCCCAGCTACTTGGGAAGCTGAGGCAGGAGAATCACTTGAACCCGGGAGGCAGAGGTTGCAGTGAGCAGAGATTGTGCTGCTACACTCCAGCCTGGGTGACAGAGCGTGACTCCATCTCAAGAAAAAACCAAAAAACAAAAAATAAAGGCCCACCTCTCGATATAATGCCTCTGGGTAAATTGGAGGGAAAAGAGGGTCCCTCTGTGAAGAGCCCTTGGAACTCGAGTTTTAATTTCTAAACCAAGAACTTTATATTCTTTCCTCCCTCCCTGTCACTTCCATCCACTGGCTGGCTCTTATCTGAAAACTGTCATGTGCAGTTATAAATACTCAACACTTAGGGAAGGGGAAGGAATGCCAAGAGATTTCGCCAGCCTGATTCTTTTCAATGCCATAAAATTCCACTGCTTTACCAGAAATGCCTGGAATGTGGCTTTCCTAGCTTTGCACTATGACCTTTTTCATTCGGAATAATGAAGATGGGAAAAGCATTGATCTGCCCAGACAGTGAGGAGAGAAGAGCAATACCTAGGTGGAAAGCTCTGTCTCCCCTGACTATCCTCCGAAATGCACCTGAGTCTCAGACAACTCCACTGCCATCTGTCTCTCCAGGAATTTCCCATTTTGTGTGGCAACTTCAAAATAGGTAAATATTTTGATTAAAGGAACAGAGAACAGAATTGGGGTAGCTTGTTCAGAAGATGGCATGGAACATTCTGTGACTGGAGTAGTTGTGAAGCATCACTCTTCCTGTAAGAATAAAGGAGGCATTTGCCAGATGTCTAAACACACTCACACACACACACACACACACACACACACACACACAGAGGAATTACTTCTGGCTGCACGAATATTCTCTCTCAACATCTTCTTGCATCTCCGTATGTTATTGTTCACTTGTGGGCAAGCAGACCCCCAACAGTCTGGTTTTTTTAATTGCCAACAGTTTTCATTGCATGAGAGCCTGACATGTCTGTTGCATGGTAGGGTGTGTTTTTAGTTTTGGCTTCCTATTGGTTTCAACATATCCCTCCTTCCATGTCATAATGACAATTTCAAAGACCTGAAATGAACCTAGAACGCTTTTTTTTTGTCAGAGACACAACAATGTAGTGGATGTTGGTCATAGGGTAACCCAAACAGAAATAATTTGGTATATTCTAGAATATTATGTTTTCAAACATAGGTTTTGATATACCACAAGATTTCTTCTACTATTGAGGCTATATATATATATATGTGTGTGTGTGTGTGTGTGTGTGTATACGTGTGTGTGTGTATGTATATATATGTGTGTATTTTAAATTTAAATTAGATATTTTTTAGAGGCCTTAGCCCTGAAGCAGAATTCCCTCCTAATTTAATGATTTTGGATGAAGCTCTTTGTGAATCATTTAAAAACACATTCATGCTTCTTCAAACAGAGGTAACAAAGGATATAGCACCTTGACTTGTTGACTAAGTGCTGTCATGGTAGATGTTATTTAGCCTAGAAGATGCTTGCAGGATGAATTCTACTCTCTAAAGTTTCTTGAGGCTGTGTTAATTAAAATCAAACACCTGTGGATTTTGTATTCTTGTTCACGCTTTTTATACCTTTCCTGTCTTCTCCCTGGGCGCCCTGCTTTCACACTAGTGCCTACCTCTATTTTCCCTTCATAATGTGATCTATGCTACACAATCTGATTAACATGCTCACCAGAGTTCTACTGGACATAGAATAAAAAAAGCAGTATGGTTTTCTCTCTAGGGACAAGGCAGTGAGAAAGCTAGTTTGAATACAGGTTCTTGCTCTTGTAAGCATTGGCATTCAGCAGGTTCCTTACTTTCTGAACACTGCAGTTATATGATGGGCAGACAGGGACTAAGAATAACACCTACGACGGGGCTGTTGTGAGGATTACTGAGATAATTTATGTAAATCCCTAGCACAATGCCTGACTCATGCGAGATCTTTAATTCATGGTAACAGTTACTAATTTCATTTATCATAATGAGCTGCCTGAGCTACCAAGGAGCTCTGCCACTCCCAGTACTGTTCTACAGTTCTTTAATTCAATAAAAACCTTTTTTTTTTTTGAGTTCCAAATAAGTGCCAGGCATCAGGCTAGGTGCTGGGTATATGACGATGATGAAAGCAGTGTTCGCATACCCCATAGGGGTAGTCATCATTTTGTAGATGGGCCATTTTTTATGACGTCCCTTTTAATTATAGCTCTTGATTCTTTTTTTTTTTTTTTTTTTTTTTGAGACGGAGTCTTGCTGTGTCACCCAGGCTGGAGTGCAATGGCCAGATCTCGGCTCACTGCAAGCTCCGCCTCCCGGGTTCACGCCATTCTCCTGCCTCAGCCTCCCGAGTAGCTGGGACTACAGGCACCCGCCACCTCGCCCGGCTAGTTTTTTTTTTTTTGTATTTTTTTTTTTTTTTATTAGAGACGGGGTTTCACCGTGTTAGCCAGGATGGTCTCGATCTCCTGACCTCGTGATCCGCCCGTCTCGGCCTCCCAAAGTGCTGGGATTACAGGCTTGAGCCACCGCGCCCGGCCAGGTCTTGATTCTTGCCTCTGTTTTGTATATATATGTGTTGCAGCAGGGGCTTGCTGTAAAAATCAGAATTGCCCAGGCTGAGTGCAGTGGTGCAATCATGGCTCATTGCAGCTTCGAATTCCTGGGCTTAAGTGATTCTCCCACCTCAGCCTTCTTAGTAGCTGGGACTACAGGCATACTCCACTACACCTGCCTCTGTTTTGTGTAGCTATGATTATGTAGCAATTTTCTGAATCAGTGACAAGATGCAATGCATATTTTTTTCAGTAGGTTAATTTATCTAATCTACATTTGGAGCTATTTTGTGGAGTGTTAGTCATCATAATAAATATAACGGCACTGTCAATAGTAATATAAATATAATGGTACCTTAATACCGTAATACAAAGATCACATCTTCATGACTGATGGACCATTTCAAACCCATAGGTGTATTTGCTTGCTCTGTAAAGTATACAAAAGTAAGAATTCTGGACATCTTTAAAAGTTGTAAAGTTTTACATGAAAACTTACATTCATGCCATCTTTTGAACATCGAAGAGATTTGAGAACATGGGGCCTATATGTGACTGTGGATGAGGTGCGGCTGTTCGCTTCAGACACAGCACTCACTTTGCCATAGTCACACTCCCCACCACTCCCTATTGTGTCTCCAACCCCCAGGCTATTGTCTGTTTCTTTTCCAACATTATTACCCACTCATAGATGGTCAACCTTATGATCATTGTTATATTATTTTCCCCAAATCTTTCTAGTGTTCATGATTTTTTCATGTGGTTGTTTTGAGCTTTTTTCATTAAGAATTCAGGATCACATACTCAAAAGTTTAGTATTTACCAGTTTGTATTATTTAGCACTTCAGAAATTTATTTCTATTGTTATTATCAACTCATAAAGTATCTGTTTAATTATCCAACTAAAGACTAGATAGGATAGTGATTCCTATTTTTTCCAAGCTCATATCTGTGAGCTCCTTGATTGCTCAACATAGGCATTCAATCATTTATTCAACAAATACTCATTGAGGACCTACTATGATCGGGGCACTTTTCTAGGTGCTGATAATTGTAGTGAAATAATAGACCACAGTGGACAATGTTTCTTTATGGAATTTAAGTGAATAAGGAAGTGATTTTGGAGTATTTCAGATCGTGATTCCTGCTGTGAAGAAAAATAATTCAGAACGAAGTAGATAAGGAATAATAGGAATGGACCCACACAATTATTATTTTAATTGCTGTGGTCATTGAGGGCATACTGATATCTGAGGTAAGTAAAGAAGAGTTTCCTATGAGGATGGAATAGCGTGTGCAAAGACCCTGGACTTGTAGAATCCTTGATGTGTACAAGAAATATAGAGAAGACCAGTTGGGCTAGAGTTGACAAAATGAGGGTGAAGTGGGGGAATGAGAAAGGTGCTGAATATCAGGCCGTTGAGAGGGCTTTAGCTTTTCAGTGATGAATATTGGAACCCACAGTGTAATTTTGAGCATGAAAATGAGAGCCTTGACTTACATTTTTATCAGATCACCCTGAGTTCTGGTTGGAGAATGAGCTCTAAGGAGCTGTGGGTATATTTAGGGAGGTACTTAGGTGGCTTTTGCAATAATACACTCAAAGGAGGATGCTGGCTTCACCAGAGAACTGATAGATGAGGCATGGCCAGATTCTGGGAATATTTTAAGGGAAGATCCAACAAATCAATTATTCCTAGAATGCAGAATGAATGAGAAAGAGACAACTTATGGCCAGTCTCAATGCCTTTGACTGCAGTAACTGGAAGAATGGCGTTGCCACGTGCTGACAACAGGGAGATCGTGAGAGGAGCACTTTAGGGTAAGGGAATTAGGAGACTGCTTTTGTTTAAGTTAAGAACAACCAAGGAGAGATAGATGTCTTAGAGACAGCTTGGTACAGTAGTGTGGACATGAAGAGAGAGGTCTACGCTGGAGATACATGGTCAGGAGACATGAGCATGTAGATGATATTTACAGTTGTGAGACTGAATCACATTTCCAACACAATGAATGTAGATAGAGAGGAGAAGCGAGTGTACTAGAAGAAAAAAAAGGATGAAGAGAAGGAGGGAGAGAAGACAATGAAGAGGAAAGAAGCAGCATGCATGTGTGCACTTGCATGAGAGAGAGAGAGAGAGAGAGAGAGAGAGAGAGAGAGAGAGAGAGAGACTGGGGGTAGAATTACATCCACCCAAAACCCAAATTTTAATGACTTACAATATGAAAGCTTCATATTTTTTTCTCTTACGTTGCACCTCACTGATGGACTATCATCAGCCCCACTTCCCTTCAAAGTCTTTATTCCAGAATCCAGGCTGGAGGCCACACCTGAACTGAGGAAATGATGTTCATGTGCAACAGTTCTTTAAGCTTCTGCTCAGATGTGGCATTGCACATCCACTCATATGCAATTGTCCAAAGCATTTTTCTCTTCTCTGGGAGGTACTTCAAGGGGGACAACAGTGGCTGGGGATTGAGGGGGCTGTGAATAGACTTTCAGGAAGAAAGGATCAACTGTGCTAAATGCTGCTGTTGAGTGCAGTAACACAAGGATGAGTAACTTAAGTAGATTGTAGAGAAGTGCAGGCCATTTGTTTCATGCCCAGGAAGAAGACAGGACCAGGAATCCTGGTTGAGATGCTGCAGGTTGGGCTAGTTGGAGGTGCGGGGAATTTTTTCTCTCACTGCTGGGACTTTCTCAGGTTAATAGGATGTGACGTTGTGGAGGAGCTGGAGACGCAGGAGAAGGTGTGGAAGAGTTATCTAGGAGATGGATTGACAGTGTTTGATGTGAGAGGCAGTAGAGCATGCATTGAACCTAGGCTGTATGGCTGGAGGGTTTTTTCCCAGCCACATCCTGTCTGCTCAGGTTCAGAGGAGGTAGGAGGGAGATTGAACCAGCCACAGGTGATGCCCCATGAGTAAAGAAGGGTTGAGAGCCAGGAATTGAGGAGTACAAGGCATTAACTGAAAAGATGGTTCATGGAATTTAACAAAGATGAAGACAAACATGAGGAGAGGAGGCAGTCAAGAGAGAGAGAAAGAGTAGGATTAGGATACACGGAATGAAAGTGAGCTCCTTAAGATGAATGGTTAATCCCACAAAACTGGCTAATTCCCATAAAGCGAATGGCTAATCCCATTAGTGCACTGTTGACATGAAAATGTCCTCACCAAATAATGAAGAAAAATTTGATTTTCTTATGTGGAAAAAGCAAGACCAAAAAAAATCAACCAAAATCGTATCTGCTACCGGGTAGTCCATTAGAACACATGAAACACACACATAAAGATAAAAATGAAGTATGTTAATTGCAAAACTTGTATCTCCAAAAACTGAAAAGCTTCTTGGCACTTAAAAAGGTTCGGCCAGGCATGGTGTCTCATGCCTGTAATCCCAGCACTTTGCGAGGCTGAGACAGGTGGATCACTTGAGGTCAGGAATTCGAGACCAGCCTGGCCAACATGGTGAAACCCTGTCTCTACTGAAAATACATAAAATTAGCCAGGCATGGTGGCGCATGCCTATAGTCCCAGCTACTCGGGAGGCTTAGGCAGGGGAATCACTTGAACCTGGGAGGCGGGGGCTGCAGTGAGCTGAAATCGTCCCATTGCACTACAGCCTGGGCGACAGAGCGAGACGCTGTCTCGAAAAAAAAAAAGACAGGGTCTCGCTCTGTCACCCAGGCTGGAGTGCAGTGGTGCAGATCTTGGCTCACTACAAACTCTGCCTCCTGGGTTCACGCCGTTCTCCTGCCTCAGTCTCCTGAGTAGCTGGGACCACAGGTGCCCGCCACCACGCCCAGCTAATTTTTTGTATTTTTAGTAGAGATGGGGTTTCACCGTGTTAGCCAGGATGGTCTCCATCTCCTGACCTCATGATCCGCCCGCCTCGGCCTCCCAAAGTGCTGAGATTACAGGCGTGAGCCACCGCGCCTGGCCTCATTAAGTTCTTTATTACATTTGTAAAGGTAACTCTAACTCCGTGAGAGCACTTTCTCGCTCACCTCTTAATTCTTGAGCAAACAGAGAAGCCGTGCATGATAAAGCTGGAGAATTGGGTGGTATCTTCCTATTAAGCTTACAGGAAAGCACTGGGCATTTGAAACAGGTGTTGCATCTTGAGAGCCACAGAGTCAGGTGTGCACATTAAAACGATGCTTCTAATTGTTGCATGGAGACAGAGAAGACAATCACAAAGATCCTGCCTTGACCTCCTTACCTCTCCAGTTCTAAAAACATTTCTCCCGCTACAGAAAGCATCCACCTGTGTGTTTTTGCCTCCACGTGGTCTTATTCCTGAAATGCTCCTTCCAAGTCTCTACTTTTCCAACAGCTGCTATTTCTGAATCTTTTGCAATTGCTTCAGCAAGAATCAGTTCTGGCTTCCTCGGTTCTACCATGCCAACTTCACCTTCTCATCCCTTAGTGGGATGCTAGGGCATGGGTCAATTCACCTCTCTCCTTCAAGATGACATGAAGCCCCTGAGAACAGGGGTGTATTTTTGCCCAGCCATTACCTACAATGATACAGGAGTCCTGTAATATTCATTAGAGAAATGTGTCCACTGAACATGAATTTCATATCCCGTTCCTTATAAAAAGGATGCATGAGTTATCCTATATTCCCAAGGCACGACATGACTTTGTTCTTGTATGTGCCACCATGATCCTGTAAAATTTGGTTTGATCCCGGTCCCTAAGAATAAATGTCTCTTAAGTTATTGTAGTCATTCACTCTACATTTTTATGAATTATTACTGGCTCACCTACAACCATATTTCCTCCGAAATTCATCCATCTTCCTGGAATTACCTGATTCTGAATTATTAAGTGGTTCTCTTGGCCATTTTTTCAAAAAAAGAGCACACTTATTCCAACACACAGGCATTGTTTCTAAATTATTATTGTTTTATCTTCCTAGAAACCATTTAGAGATGAAGATCCACTTTAGAAAATGAACTCATTTAGTTTAGACTATAACAATTGAAGATATGGTGACTACTGTTTATTTCTGTTAGGGATTTTTTTTTTTTTTTTTTTTTTTTGTAGATTTCACAAAAGACAGAACCTGCTGTGTGACAGCTTATCTGCAGGACACCGATGGTTTGTAGGACGATGGTGAGGCTTTGTGAGAAGGCAGAAATGTGGAAGGCTGGCAAGATTGTTTACTGAGCTTCCCCTAAGGATGGAATAATTCACCAGTCCCACAACTCGTCCACCCTCAGTCACTACCAATAGCTGTGCCTCAGTGTTTTCTTTTTAATGATTGTATATATTAAGAAAAAAAATACTCATATGTAGTGTTTAGGTTATCTGACTTTCATTACTAAAATAATAAAGGAGAAAAGTAAATAATTCATATAAAAAACTTTCTTATTCCAAGCAGGTGTATGTGTGCATGTTTGTGTGTTTGTGTGTGTGTGTGTGTGTGTGTGTGTGTGTGTGTGTGTTTGCCACTTTGATAGAAAGAGACTGACTTTGCAGAGACTATTTTTTGTTAAGAACTTTCCATTAAATTAGAGCTTTAAGTTATAACTCTGATTGCATAGACCAGGAAAAATGGTCGGATGTGGCTTAAAAGGCAATCTCACAAGAAGTATGACTTTTGTCTTATATTGTAAACAACAGCCCAACCTTGGAATTTGTCCCAATAAATTCCGTAATTATAAAATAAACTAAATAAAGTGACTAATATTCTACTAAGTCTTTTCCTTCACACATGGTTTTTTGCCTAAAGCCATTTAAAGTTTCTCAGGATTTAAATCTATGATTGTGTCATGGAGTAGAAGAAACCCAGAGGATATAGAAATGTAGAAAAACTTTAAGACTTACTGGTTTAACAGAAGTAGGCCGGGTGCGGTGGCTCATACCTCTAATCCCAGCACTTTGAGAGGCTGAGCTGGGTGGATCACTTGAGGTCAGGAGTTCAATACCAGCCTGGCCAACATGGTGAAACCCCATCTCTACTAAAAATACAAAAATTAGCCAGGCGTGGTGACGCACACCTGTAGTCCCAGCTACTTGGGAAGCTGAGGCAAGAGAATCACTGGAACCCAGGAGACAGAGGCTGCAGTGAGCTGAGATTGCGCCACTGCACTTCCAGCCTGGGTGACAGAGCAAGACTCCGTCTCAAAAACAACAGCAACAAACAAAACAAAAAACCCGGAAGTAGATCTAATTCTGCAGACTACAATCACTCAGATATGGATGGATAAGTTCATCCGCTATTTGTGTATTGTGCATTTTTTTTTTGAAACAAGCATGTTCCCACCTGGATTGAATGTTAATATTCACTCAAAGCCAGGACATTGCAACGAGCCCTTAGGATGTTATAATTCTGGGCCATTTTTATAGTTTCAGGATTTCAGATTTCTTGCAGTGTTGTAAATTTTTAGTTTCTTGTCTTTCTGTAACATCTTGTAAATTCAAAAACTTAAAGAACTACAGGTTTTCTTGATAAATACCTGTGTCACTTCTATTTTTAGATTTTTCTTTTTTACTACATGATCTGAGTTAAAAATTAAATATACATATGAATTATTCTTTTGAAAAATATTACCTATAATAGTTTTTTAAAAGAAACTTTAATTTTAGATTTGTGCTAAATTGGCGAAGATTATGTGGAGAGTTTTCCTTATACCTCACCCTCAAATTCCACTACTCTAAACACCTTACATCATTATTGTACATTTGACACTATTAGTGAGCCAATATGTGTACATTTTTTGACTAAAATCCACCCCTTCTTCAGATTTCCTTGGTATTTTCCTTCTGTCTTCTTTCTTTCCTCAAATCCCATGCAGGATCCCGTATTACATTTAGCCGTCACGTCTCCTTGAGCTCCTCTTGACTGTGACAGTTTTTCTTCTTCTTTTGTCTTTCATGACCTTAACAGTTTTGAGGAGGACTGATCACGGGATTGGTACCTTTGTTTGGTTTGTCTGCTGTTTTTCTCATGGTTACACTGGGGCTATGGATTGTGCAGAGGAAGACCAGGGGTGAAGTGCCACTTTCATTACGTTGCAGCAAGGGCACATACGAGCACCATGACATTGCAGTTGATATTAACCTTGATCACATAGATGAGGTGATGTTGGCCAGATTTATCCACTATCAAGTTACTCCTCCTGCACACACACTTTCTATACTGTACTCTGTGGAAAGAGGTCACTATGTGCAGCCTACACTTAAGAAAGCAGGAGACCGGGCGCGGTGGCTCATGTCTGTAATCCCAGCTACTTGAGAGACTGAGGCGGAAGAATCACTTGAACCCGGGAGAAGGAAGTTGCAGTGAGCCGAGATCGTGCCATTGCACTCCAGTCTGGGTGATAGAGCGAGACTCCGTCTCAAAAAAACAAAAATAAATAAATAAATAAAAAGACAGCGGGGACTATGATCCCCTCCTTGAGGGCAGAGTATCTACAGAAATTATATGAAATTATTTTGCATGAGAGATGTGCCTGTTCTCGCCCACTCATTTATTTATTCCCTCATTTACATATATCAGTATGGACCCATGGATATTTATTTTATACTTTGGGTTGTAATCTAATGTGATGTTGTTTATCTGCATAGATTTTGTGTTTAAGTAACTTTTTCAAATTCCTGAGGGACAGGTTTTTAAAAAATCCCCGTTTTTACTTCAGATCCAAGGGTTACATCTGCAGGTGTGTTACAGCGGCGTCTTGTGTGATGCTGAGGTTCGGCCTGCCGTTGATCCCATCACTAGGTTATTTTGTGCCCAGATAATGAGCACAGGAAGTTTTTTAGTCCTTGTCCCCCCTCTGCAACAGCTTGTAGGAAATAATCTGAGACTGCTCATTTTTAATTTTCAAGCACTGAATATGCAGTTATTTTATCTAGAAGGTAGACCAGCAAAACAAAATTATATTTGACATTTTAGGATATAAGTATTTTCTAGTTAACCTTGACATACAAGAAGCCAGGTTATGAATGTATTTATTCATGACTCTAGATTGTTTGGTTAAAATTATTCTCCTGCCAGCCACATGCTTTTTGCTACCCTGAATATTTAAAAAATTTTTACAATATTTTATCTTTAAGAGCTATAAACATATGTTTTAATATCCCCGGGGTAAGATGTAGGGATATTTTTTAGTCTGTCGAGGCTGCTATAACAAAATACCTTAGACTGGGTAATTTATAAACAATAGACATTTATCGTTATTATTATCATTGAGACAGGGTCTCTCTCTGTTGCCCAGGCTGGAGTGCTGTGGCTTGATCATGGTTCACTGCAGCCTTGTCTTCCTGGGCTCAATTGATCCTCCCACCTCAGCCTCCTGAGTAGCTGGGACCATACGTGTGTGCCACCATGCCTGGCTAATTTTTATTTTTTAAATTTTTAGTAGAGATGAGGACTCACTATGTTGACCAGGGTGGTTTTGAACTCCTGGCCTTAAACATTTCTCCAGCCTTGACCTCCCAAAGTGTTGGGATTACAGATATGAGCCACTTTGCCCAGCGAACAACAGACATTTATTTCTCAGGGTCCTGGGAAGTCCAGGATCAAGGTGCTAGCAGATTCGGTGTCTGGTGACGGCCCATTCCCCCAAATGGCATCTTCTTGATTTATCCTCACATGGTGGAAGGGACAAGGTGGAAGGGCCTGCAGCCTCTTTTATAAGGACACTAATCCCGTTCATGAGGGTAGAGTTATCACGTCGTGTATTGGATTTCAGCATATGAATTTTGGGAGGACACTACCATTCAGACTATATAGCAAGATACATTAGGTTTGGGTGTTCTGGACTTGAGTGAATCTATGTAAGCCCTTTCACATATTTTTACTTTCACTGAAATAAAACTAAATAAGGAAACCAATGCTATCCTATGTCTTAAAATGAGTATGTTTTGTAACAGCTCATTGCGTTGCATCACAGTCTTTTAGGGTTAGGGTTGGGGTAGGGTTAGCTTTGCTTTGCTGGGCAGAGTAGGTATTTCCACCTCGAACCACCTCTGAGGGCTTCAGCTTTCAGTAATGCACCTGTCACTTCTAATGCAAAACTTTGAGTCCTCTGTCTGTGTGCAGATTCAGGAACAGGTGACTTTAACTTTGAGGTCTAAGAATTTTCTTATTATTGCCCTTCCATTTCAATTTCTAGTTCCTCCAAAGCCCTTCACAATGATGACCGAGAGGAGACACTCAAAACTTTGTTAACCAGGGTCCCAAAGTACATAGAAGCTGTTTCTCTTGGGTGGATATTACAAGTGCCTCTACGGGCAATTGCATTTCTTTCTGTCTTTCCAGGACTTTTGCTTATTGTCCAGATATGCTCCTCCTAGTGAGAGGGACACTTCTGATTTTTCCTGCCTCCATAGAACAAGGGCTTCAGAGAAGAAACTCTCTACAGCTCCTTCGTTCCATTAATAATTTATAATTAAATGCATTTCCGGGATGAAGGATGCCTAGGAGTAGAGAAGCTTATTAGAAGAACCAATCTGCTGCGTATCTGCTTACAGGGTTTGAGCCCAGTTGAGGAGGGATGCACAGAAACTCAGGATTCTGACCAGCTCCCTTGCAACTGGGAGCGTCGCCAAATTTCTTTCTTGCAAGGGGTACTTACTGTCTATGACTGGGAGCCTCTTGTGGATAGGGAGTGAGGGCAGAGAGGGAACAGTAGAGCCCTGGGAAGTTCTTTCCACTGGACTCTGAGCATCTAGACAGCAGCCTGTCCCCACCCCCTAGATTGGCTTTGTACCTGTAAGCAAAGTTTCTGACTGTGTCATACATCTCTGGAATACATTTAGTTGCTAATGGAGATATTACTATAATTCCACAAAGGCTTTTAGTCTCTTCCTTGGGGCTGTGCCTTTTGTGTGGCTTGGCAGAAGAGAAAGGAGAGAAAGATTATACATGGCAGCCTTGCTTTGGAGGGAGTGAAACCTGTGATTTTCCTTTTCTGTGTCAGGAAAGCGTTTTTCTAGCCACCTCCCAGGCACATTAACCAGTCAGGTGATGCTGAAATTTGTACCCTCTAATCTGGCTTATTTCTGAAACCCTCCCTTTGAGGCATAACTGCTGTAATTAAGAGACTGGGTGCCAACAGGTTTGGAAAAAGGTTTGCAATCTCAAAGTAGTGATTTTGAAAGAGAAATGTACAGTAGAGTTAGCTACAGGGTTTGCACATTCTGCATTTATGTTTGTTTGTTTCTGTTATTTTTTCACTCAGACTGCTCACAGATGCAGGGAGCAAACCCAGACGCACGTGATCATTGCATGTCTGACTTTTGCAGCTATGGAAGGTCTGGGTTTGTAAGATCACTGCTGTAGACCTTTGTTTGACCTTTTTGGATTGCTGAATCAGAAAGTGAGAGATTGCCAAAGTTTTCTTCAAAGAACAAGTCAGTGAATCAGTTCATTACTTCTTTTGTTCATTAGGATTACTTAATATACTGCTACAGTAAAACCTTTTGTTATTGTCTGTAATAATAAAAGTTGGATTATGGCATGGCTAACCCCAATCTCCATACAATCTGCTCATAGTTTTGACCTCATTCTAATATAACCCTGTATTTCATGTGATTGAGTGTTTTGTACCATATTTATAATATTACGTCCAGGTATTACCTGGTGTCTGAAGGTTTATAAAATTGTAAATGCGGTACATAGGGTATTAGAGATTTGTTGTTTTATGTTATTTTTTTAGAGGCTGGGTCTTGCTCTGTCACCAAGGCTGGAGTGCAGTGGTGCGATCATAGCTCACTGTAACCTTGAACTCCTGGGCTCAAATGACCCTCCACTCTCAGCCTCTGGAGTAGCTCGTATTACAGGCGCATGCCACCATATCCGGCTAGTTTTTTAGTTTGATTTTTGTAGAGATAGGGTCTCAGTATGTTGCCCAGATTGGTCTCAAAATCCTAGCCTCAAGCAATCTGCCTGCATTGGCCTTCCAAAGCGCTGGGATTACAGGTGCGAGCCACTGTGCTTGGCCATTACCTAGAGTTTTTGTTAGAGAGAATTAAATAACGATGAGATTAAAATGAGGTTAGTCTCATGCTGCTTAAAACAGTAGTATGCTTAGGAGCAGCTGCAGAAACATCTGATCTAATCTTGGAGGCAGCCTGGAGGGCTTCCCAGGGAAAGCACAATTTAGCACAAAACCTGAGAGATGAACAGGGATTGACCAACTAAGGAACAGACCTACACACCAAATTCTGCCATCAGTTCCTTGCATGGTATGGAAAATTGATTTCTTTAATTATGTATTATGTTTCTTCCTTTTTTTTTTTTTTTTTTTTTTTGTTTTTGAGACAGGTTCTTGCTCTGTCACCCAGGCTGGAGTGCAGTAGAGCGATCTTGGCTCACTGCAGCCTTGACCTCCTGGGCTCAAGTGATCCTCCCACCTGCGCCTCCCTAATAGACTAGCTGGGACTACATGGTGCACACCACCATGCCCAGCCATTTTTTTTTTTTTTTTTTTTTTTTTTTAGAAACAGGGTTTTGTCATATTGGCCAGGCTGCTCTTGAACTCCTGAGCTCAAGTGATCAGCCACCTCGGCCTACTAAAGTACTGGGATTACAGGCATGAGCCACCATTTTTATTTGGTATGTGTGCATTCATGGTTATTCCACAAAAAATAATATTTAATAATAATTCACAATATCCTGCAAATTCCAAAATAAAGTAAGCTTAAGTTCTGTTGGAAAATGAATTTCTGTGAGAGGGCTTTGGTGGTTTGACTTGAAGTTGACATCAACATTAGTGTTGGGCATTTGGCTACACACCTGTCACATTCAAAAGCCAATTCATTTTGAGTCTTTATTTTGGTGGCAGTAAGGGCTGCACATTTCGATCCACTGTGTGTTTTCCTAGCCCAGATTCCACTCAAAGCAGAGGTATAGAGAAAACCCTTGTTTATTGCAAGTATTATGCCAAAAAGAGGGATGAGGAACCAGCACTGTGATGTGGGAAGGAATGGGAAATAATCACTATTTACAATAGCCGAGTTGTGGAATCAACCTAAGTGTCCATCAACAGTGCCCTGGCTAAAGAAAATGTGGTACGTCTACAACACAGAATACTAGGTGGCCATAAAATAGAATGGAATCATGTCCTTTGCAGCAGCATGGATGCTGCTGGAGGCCATTATCCTAGGTGAAATAACTCAAAAGCATAAAATCAAATATCGCATGTTCTCATTTATAACTGGGAGCTAAACAATGGGTACACGTGGATATAAAGATGGAAACAATCAACACTGGGGACTCAAAGAGGGGAAAGGATGGGAGGGGGTGAGGACTGAAAAATTAACCTATGGGTACAGTGTTCACTCTGTGTGTGATTGGTACCCTAGAAGTCCATATGCAGCATACCCAGGTAAGAAACCTGCATAAGAACTTTTTAATCCAAATTAAAATTTTAAAATAAAACACAAAAAATTGTATTGGCCACAGAGGAGTGACTGCCGCTTGACCCAGTGAGGTTGTCTGAAAACCCTTATGATATGTGTGTCCAGACTGCCTTTACCCAGTGAAAATGGAGGACCCATATTCTCACCATCTTTCACCTCCTATTAGTTTACTGGGGGTAACCTCTCCAGGCTGCTTGGGGAGTGCTAAGTAGGTTTTAGAGTGCATCCACTGTGAGGCATCAGAGAAAGTTCTGGAAATCAAGAAAAACGCAAGTTTGCAGGTATGAAGTGAGGCTACACCTGCATGAAGCTGGTTGAAGTCTGGGCAGAGCAAATCACCACAAGAGCAGCTGGAATAAGCCATGTGGCCAAGAGGCATCCAGCGCAACCACCAAGTGAAACAGAGCTCTTCCAGCTGTGGTAGAACTAGGGGCAAAGTATGTGAAAGTGTTCAAAGATTCTTTGCATTGAATTCAAGCTCATCATTTACTTGTCCTCAAATCAGTGAGACCATGTCTATATTGGTAAGGAAAGAATAAAGCATAAATTCCCATTTCAGTTTTTAGATTATCTGAATAAATGAATTTCAAGAGTGCTTAAGGTTTTTCCTAGATGTTTTTGCAGGTTTTTGCCTGGAAAGGCATAGGTAATCCTTTATCCTATCATTCTAGTCTTCCACGTGAAGGGATTCCCCGGAAAGTTGATATAACTGTTGATTCCTAGTTCTGTTTTGTGGGAAGTATCAAGATTAAGAGACCCTCTGGGTGACCAGGATGTCTTTCAATAGATGAATGGGTAAATAAACTATGGTATATTCAGACAATGGAATATTATTTCATGCTATAAAGAAATGAGCTATTAAGCCATAAAAAGACATGGAGGAAAATTAAATGCATATTACTAAGTGAAAGAAGCTGATGGGAAAAGGCTACATACAGTATGATTCCAACTATAGGACATTCTGGAAAAAGCAGAACTAGGGGAACAATAAAAAATCCATCATTGCCAGAGTTTTGGTTGGAGATGAGGAGAGAAGAGATAAACAGGTGGATCATAGAGGATTTTTATGGCAGGGAAGATATTCTGTGTCATACTATAATGGTGGAAGCATGGTATTATACATTTGTCCTAACCCATAGAATGTTCAACCCCAGCAGTGAACCCTGAAGGAGACTCTGGACTTAGGTGATAATCACGTGTCAGTGTAGGTTCATCAGTTGTAATAAATGTGCTGCTCTTGTAGGGAATGTGGATAATTGGGGAGGCTATGTATGTGTGGGTGTGGGAGGTACTCTATGGTAAATCTCTGCACCTTCTTTTCAGTTTTGCTGTGAACCAAAAACTGCTCTAATAAAATAAAGTCTTACCAAAAAACAGCTTCTGTTAGTTCAGCTGATCTCTTGAAAGAAAAAGAGAGAATTTTTTTTGAAGGATTTAGTTGAATACAGCCAAAATTATCAGCCAAGCCTTAGATAAAGTCCTCCCTTTCAAACTATTCTGATTATGGACTTCTCCTACAGAGAAGTGAAATTTCTGCCTGAAGGTCAAGTGCTTCAGATATCCTCTGAAAAGCCACACCACTTCTGAGTAGCAGAGGGGAAATGCATATTTTACTCTGATTCCTTGACATGACTTCCAGAAGGGGTATTGAATCATAGGCCTGATGAAGTTGAGGACTTTTGGAGCCAGTAAACATTGAGTTTTTTTTTTTTTTTGAGATTATTGGAAAAATCTTTGCAGTTAACTTCCATGGCAAGATAGAAAGAGTTTTGAGTGCCAAGTACATGGTAGGTGGCAGTGTATTGAGTAATGGTGTCCTAGTGCAGCAATCCGGACTTGTACTGCCTATACAGAAGACAAATAACCAAAAAAGGACAAATCCAGGCAGACTGACATAACACCATCACTCCATCAAACCATTGGGATAGAAATGGAAACAGTATATTATAAAGAAGTGGTCCTCAGTAGGGGTGAGAGGGGTGAGTTGGCTCTCTGGAGGACATTTGACAACATCTAGACACATTTTTGGTTGTCACATTATGAGCAGTGGTCCTGTTGCTACTTGGATCTAGTGGGTCGAGGCTTGGGATGCTGCTCAACATCCTATAATGCACAAGCAGCTCCCACACAAGGAATTATCTCATCCAAAATGTCAACAGTACCGAGGTTGAAAAACTGTTGCAAAGGAAGGAAAGGGACATTCTGATGCTAAATTTATTAGGTTTGAATTGTGACCTCAGGAATTACTATTCCTGTGGCCTTGGCCAAATGATTCCTATTACTCAATCTACAGTAGACCTAAGAAAATTGGGAACCTGAGATTTGTCCATCTTGTAGAGTCAAATATGTTTTAGATAATGTGTGAACAGCACCTAGGACATTAGCAAAAATCCAACTAATAAATTTATTAACAATAATTTATTACTAATTGATGATAAATAAATGCATAATAACATAGTCATATATATGTTAAAACATAGTGAAAACACACTATTCTTCGGCACAAACTGTCTGCCTTTTAGCATAAAGAACAATTAACAACCACATTAACACTCTTTGTATTCATCCTAGTTTAGGCAGTCAATGATTCTTTCTCACCATACACCAGTAAGTAGTGTCATCTCCTACTGAAGTTATATCCCCTAAGCTGCCTTAAAATCTGTTAAATACTCTATTTCCAATTCTAGTCTAGCCTCTGCTTGTACTTCTTGATCAAAGGAGAAAAAACCCCCTCATATTTTTGTTCATCTACCTCTAGGGATATAGCATCCCTTAATATTCTGAGTTGAGAAAGAATTTCACTGTTATGTATTTATGTTTACAGAAGTGTCAAAATAAACAGCAGAAATTCCTGGTTTGGTGTCATAAAACATACGTTCAAGCTTGGCTTTACCAATTATTAGCCATGTAATTATTACTTTCTATGGGTGAAAAATCTTCCACTCTGTGGATAGACCACATTGTGTTTATCCATTCACCTGTTGATGAACAGCTTGGTTCTTTCCACTTTTCGGCTATTATGAATGATGCTGTTATGAACATTTGGGGGTTTACAGACTTCCTCTTATGATTAATGCATTTGTTCAAGAACCTGGACGGTAAGTAAGTAAGAACCAGCCTTTTCCTTTAAAGAGGTCACAGAGCTTCAGGATAACAGCTTTCCTCTGAACAGAAAGCATTTTTCTCCAGTTTGGAATGTGTTGGCAGTGATGCTATCCTGAGTGTCTTTCTGACCCTCTAAAGTGAACAAGCTTCTTCATAGCCAACACCAGCGTTCTCACGCTTTGCTGTGAGTTTGAGTTATCTGGGGAGCTTTGAAAAATATCCCCATGGCCTTCCCCCACACAGATGGGGTTTCACTTGGTCTGGATGGGGCCAGGGATGAGAAGCTCATCTCTGTTTAGATCAGAGAGTCTACAAACACACCCATGTTTGCAAGATGGCATTTGTTTGTTTACAAGGCATTGCTCCTGCATTGCTTGACCTGTGGGATAGGCAGTTGAATGGTGCTAACTAACGTTGCCATAGGAGGAAATAGTCTTAAGGAGGTCACTTTTCCCAAGGACAGCTTGGAAATGAAATATGACAGGATTAGAGACAGGAGCAAATATTGTCTCCTGAATTTAAATCTAGTTTTCTGGGGACTGCTAAAACTTAGTAATTGGTAATAATGATGATATTAGTAAAGCAACAGTAATAGTCACAGCAACAACATCAGCTACCATTTCTTGAGTACTTACTGTGTTCAGTACAGTTACAAACTGGAGACATTAGTGTGGTTCATTTTGACAATTTAGAAATAATCACTGTGTTTAGGATCCTGCACTAAGAAGAAGTCAAGGTTCAGAATTGTTCTGTATTCTGTTGTGGGACACAGATGCAAGAAGTGCACCACTACTGCTTCTCACTTTCGTGTATACTTAGAGCATAATTGAAGGAGGTTTTTTTTTTTTGTCTAATTAACTGTTCGCATTCATCATAATTGATTCCATACAGTGTGCATGGATCCAAGTGTTAATCAACTTCAGTGAACTTAAAACACTCTGTAAATTGGGTGCTCTTTAGTGTTTGTTTTGTGTACTATTCTAGGACTGGTTAATAGAAATCAGAGGACATACAGATCCAGAGTCCCTTACCTACAATTCGAAAGTCAAAAACAGTTCAAAACATTACAGTGATGTCAAAACTCATTTGGGGGTAAAACCTGATTTGACAGATGACTATTCGTGGTCTTTCTTTTCCACCTCAGGGTGGACATTTAGATATTTTCCTGCAGGAATATTAGTGAGTTTGATTTGGGAATGATGTTCAATATTCCTCTGAGGGTGCTGCATAAAATATATGTAAAAAAATTAAAAAGTTCTGAGTCCCCTTCCTCTTGCCCACAAAAGCATATTCATTCCCAAGGGTTTCAGATCCCCACTGGTGGATCTGTGATATCAAAGGTCTCATTGATCTTGTTGGTGGTCAGTGGAAAATAGTTGTGTGGAGAGAGAGATGTGTTAGTCTGGACCTCATGCAATGACTGCAGAAATAATTTTATGATTTCCAAAGAACAACAGACAATCTAACCACTTCCCTTACCTTTAAAGACTGATATCTGTATTGCGTTTATGGATGATTATGCAAACCAAGAAAAGTGGCTTCCATCAAAATAATGTAATTTCTTTTTGGAGAAAAGAGCCTGGGACTGAGTTTTGTTATGTGTGCAGTTTACCAGCTAAACTCCTGGCTTAATGATTGGGATGGGTTTCTAAGGGCTGGTTCTGAGACTCATTGGCAGTTAGAGTTAGGTGGTAATTTCCCCGTTAACACTAATTAGAAATGTAATAAGTTACTTAAGAAAACGTGCTAGACGATAGCCTCTAAGTACTGAAAAGTAAATGAACCCACCTATGTTTGTTCACATAAAATTTCTTAGCATATTTTAAATTTGCTAATCCAATGTACTTTTTTTTTTGCTTGTGGTTTAACTTTGTTAAATTACATCAAGTAAAACATTTTATTCCATATTCTAAATTACATAAATGTGTCACATACAATGTCATGAATCAAGTTCATCTAAAGAGGAGATAGGCCAAGGCAGGTGGATCACTTGAGGTCAGGAGTTTGAGACCAGCCTGGCCAACATGGTGAAACCCCATCTCTACTAAAAATACAAAAGTTAGTGGGGTGTGGTGGTACACACCTGCAATCCCAGCTACTCAGGAGGCTGAGGCAAGAGAATGGCTCGAGCCTGAAAGGTGGAAGTTGCAGTGAGTCAAAATCATGTCATTGCATTCCAGCCTGGGAGACAGAGTGAAACTCCATCTCAAAAAAAAAAAAAAAAAAAAAAAGGAGATAATACACTTTAAAGTTTATAAAATAATGTTGATTAAACGGTCTAACGTGATTTTATTTTGCTAATCCAGTTACTGTCCTAGTATCTGAATTATGATAACAGTTTAGGCAGCATAGTTATCTAACAGTTGTGGTTCCATCTCTACGGCTATTAAATTCAGGCCACTAGATCTGTTTGGTTCAACTTGGATTAGGGTGTGAGGTTCTGTTTTCCTACCTCTAACCCCATATACATTGTCCCTGCTCCTGACCTTCCATGCAGGAGGCTTGCAGTTATCTCCTTAATCTGTCTATCATCTCTTTCCCTCTATCCTATCTCAGAGACTCCTGATCTTTCCAGACTGCCCATCCTTTCCTGTCCCTTTGACTCTGCCTTTTTTATTAACTTTCTGTAACTCCAGTCTGATCATCTAAACAGTCTGAGGGGAAGACCAGGTACTGAAGGCATTCCTGTAAGAGTATTTCTCAGGTTCCTAGGTCCAAGTTTCCATTGCATCTTGGTTTCTATTTCAGTTTGAGCGGAGAGAGAGAGAGAGAGAGAGAGAGAGAGAGAGAGAGCAAAAAAGATCTTCAGGATAAAAGTGAGAGAGAGAGAAGATGGAGAAATAAATATAAGTGAACAACTGATAAATGCATTGAGCTATAACTCTGCCAAATGAACACAGAAATTCATGTGCAGTTAGATATTATCCACCTGAGAATGTAGTTGATAACATATTTTATCATAAATAATATTGTCTAAAGTCCTTACTTGGGAAGATTATGAGGCAAGCCAACTCTTACGCAGTATGTCCTGTTCTCTTGACAAGCATAAGTTTCTATTTCTGTATTGTTAGAAATTTTTAGTCACATCCATTCCAACAATGCTTTAAGCTGGTTATTACTAAGTTAAAGATAAATGTTTGATGATAGAAGAATTTGTGGTGGAGGTGAAATTTAGGATACATGTTAGCAACTTTGAAAAGTAAGATGTAGATCTATGCAGTACCTGAAAACATGTAACAGATTCAAAAGTTAGTTTATTTGTACCTATCTGTGCACACACATGCACACACAATGCATCCACACCTATGCAAATCACACACACATGCCTCACGCACAAGTGCAACACTCAGGTGCACACAGTTGCACATACATATTCTATTACTATTCTTTGCAATGCTTTGAATGCTCATCATGTACCACAAAATTATGGTCTATTTCGTAATACCATAAGGTGCATATACTTTAGAGATACTGTGTGTTTCCTTTCAACATCGAACTAGTGACTATTAATGTTTTAAAATAAAACTTGATAACATTCTGAAATAAAATACTGATGTATTAAGTACCTATGCCTTGACATCAGGTTTCATAGGTGTTCAACTGTAGTGAGGAAAACAGTTATCAGGTGTCCTACTGTAACTCTAGGCAACAGGAAAGCTCTATGTAATGATGGTAGAATATCCGAATGATGGAGTCCACATCTGCACAGGTACGATTTGAGATTCACTGACTTATTTAGGAGGGTTCAGTAAAATTTCGCAGATGTTGTTATGTAGTAACATTTGGCTCATTCATATTCTGCACTCCTAGACATTGCAGAAAGACATGCAACCATGATTTCCATCTCATCCCTTTCACCCTATTTTGAAGCATTTAGTTATGTCTACCAGTTACCCTAAGTTGTATTTTTTACCCTCCAAAAAGGAACAAGAGAAGTTGGAATCCATCCCAGCTTTCCTTTCAGAAAATGGAGGGGAGGAACAATTGGAATGGAGAGGAACTTCAGGGAGAAAAAGACAAAAGGCACATGAGTGAATTTGTCTAGGCCGGGAGAGTGGGCGATCACATGAGATTTGTGAACTAATTTTGTTCTCCTTCTGTTTCCACTGATAAGCACTTTATGTGTGCCACCAATGTAAGTAAATATTAAACCTCATCTCAATTAGTATCTACTCTTTTCCAAATATATGCTTATGTCAGAAAATGAGCAGTTGAAAGCAACCACAGGATACCACCTGCACACCCACGGGGTGAGCATTGCATACTTTCAAGGAGTGCTCTTGTGTTTTCAAACTTAGTCATTTCCCAAAACAGAGAATTCACAGCTTCCCTAATCACCTTCCTCAGATCCCTGAATCTTGTTAATTGAATGATTTTTCTGATAATCATGTACTCACACAGTTGACTAAATGTCTCACTATGCCTTCCTGATAAGTAGTGTCTCTACATGTGAAGTATCTAGCTATCTATTTGATCTATCTACCTATCTCTCTCTCTGTCTGTCTATCCCATCTGTCGATCTATTATCTGTCTAATCTGTATCTATCATCTCTATGTGTCTTTCTATGTATGTGTGTATATATGTATGCATCTATCTCTCTTTATACATATATATCGATCTATCTAATCTATATCTATCATCTCCATGTATGTATCTATCTCTCTGTGTATGTATGTATATATATATCTATCAATCCTCTTTCTCTCTTTCTGTCTCTCTTAGTTCAGCAAATTACTTACAGGTTTTTGTTACATAACTGAGCAAGATTATATACACACACATAAGAAGGCTGGAAGTTCAAGATCAAAGTGCTCACAGATTCAGTGTCTGGTGGGAACCCACTTCCTGATTCATAGACAACGCCTTCTCACTGTGTCCTCACATAGTGGAAGGGGCAAGGGAGCTCTCTGGGATCCCTTTTATAAGGGCACTGATCCCATTCATGAAGCTCCACTGTCATCATCTCATTACCTCCAAAAGGTGCTCACCTCCTAATACTGTCCCCTTGGGGATTAAAATTTATATATTTTTTCTTTTTATTTTCTAATTTTTGTGGATACGTGGTAGATGTATATATTTATGGAGTACATGAGATATTTTGGTGCAGACATGCAATGCATAATAATCACATCATAGAAAATGGGGTATCTCTTCAAGCATTTATCTTTTGTGTTACAAACAATCCAATTATATATTTTTAGTTATTTTAAAATGTACAGTTAGGCCAGGCACGGTGGCTCACGCCTGTAATCCCAGCACTTTGGGAGGCCGAGGCGGGTGGATCACGAGGGCAGGAAATCAAGACCAGGCTGGCTAACATGGTAAAATCCCATCTCTGCTAAAAACACAAAAAATGAGCTGGGCGTGGTGGCGGGCGCCTGTAGTCCCAGCTACTCGGGAGGCTGAGGCAGGAGAATGGCATGAACCCGGGAGACAGAGCTTGCAGTGAGCCGAGATCATGCCACTGCACTACAGCCTGGGCGACAGAGCGAGACTCAGTCTCAAAAAAAAAAAAAAAGTACAATTAAATTACTATTGACTATCGTCACCCTGTTGTGCTAGCAAATACTAGGTCTTATTTATTCTTTCTGACTATAATGTTTGTACCCATTAACCACCCCACTTCCCTGCATCCCACCCCCACTACCCTTTCCAGTGCCTGATAACCATTTTTTGACTCTCTATGTACATGAGTTCAATCTCACAAACAAGTGAGAACATATGATAATAGTCTTTCTGTCCCTGGCTTATTTCACTTAACATAATTATCTCCAGTTTTATCCATGTTGTAAATGACAGGATCTCATTCTTTTTTATGGCTGAATAGTACTCCACTGTGTGTGTGTACCACATTTTCTTTATCCATTCACCTGTTGATGGACAGTTAGTTTGCTTTCAAATCTTGGCTATTGTGAACAAAGCTGCAACAAACATGGGGGTGCAGATATCTCTTTGATATACTGGTTTCCTTTCTTTGGGGGGTTGGATATAAACATTTGAATTTTGAGAGGACAGAACATTCAGACTGTAGCATACTGTACCATCTATCTATCCATCCATCTCTTTATCTATTTCCTGTTCCTGAATATTGCATGGCATATTTTATTAATTATTTCCAATGTCATATTGAGTTTTAAAATAAGATTGCATTTCTGACAGGCCTCATGTGGGGGCATCCTGAAAAGTACATTCTCTTTATAGTTTAAATGTTTTGGGGTTTTTTCTTTATGTTTTTTTCTTATTTAATTATATGTCTTTCAAATGACTCCTTTGGGAGACTTGATTTTCCTACCTACCCTCCTGGGACTGCCACAATTCCCCTGCCTCCTGGAATGCAGTCAGTCTCTAGTCTGCCTCAAGTATAAAGGTGATATTCATGTTAATGACGTTGAGAAGGATGAGGAGAAAGGAGTTGACCAGAGGTCTGTATTCATGGTATATATGTTTACCATGTCTGCTTATCCTCTTCAGAATATAAACTCCAAGACTGTGGGTCTTTGTTTTCTTCAGTACCGCCTTGCAGAGTCTAGGCCCTATTCAAAGGTTATTATTTGTGAAGTGTATGAATGAATAATGAATTATAATGTTATCACCACCATTGGTATGGCTTCTGTTTCTCTACCTGCATTGTGCTCTCTGCTTTTCATTATTTGTTTAATTCCCACTCATTGAGACAGATTGCAGAAGATTCCTTTGCAAACTACTCCTGGGTAGAGATAAATTTCTCTCCACGGAGCTCCCACTGGACTCTACCTGCAGCTATATATTACCTTGTATTTTCCAACACTCAGCCGTACCACATAAGACTTGATTGAGTGAAGACCCTGACTTAGCGTTGCATAAAACCAAAGTAAATGCTTTCCACACACAGCTATTCACAGACATTTTCACATTTTATACAGCAACTGATGAACTAGGCTAGTGTTGGGAACAGGCCCCCCAAAATCTGGCCACGAGCTGTCCCCCAAACTGGCCAAAACAAAATCTCTGCAGCACTGTGACATGTTCGTGATGGCCATGATGCCCACGCTGGAAGGTTGTGGGTTTGCCAGAATGAGGGCAAGAAACACCTGACTCACCCAGGGCGGAAAACCACTTCAAGGTGTTCTTAAACTGCAAACAATAGTATGAATGATCTGTGCCTTAAGGACATGCTCCTGCTGCAGAGAACTAGTCCAACCCAACCCATCCCTTTATTTTAGCCCATCCCTTTATTTCCCATAAGGAATACTTTTAGTTAATCTATAATCTGTAGAAACAATGATTATCACTGGCTTGCTTTCAATAAATATGTGGGTGAACTGTTCGAGGCTCTCAGCTCCGAAGGCTGTGAGACCCCTGATTTCCCACTCCACACCTCTGGGGATTTCTGTCTATGTGTCTTTAATTCCTCTAGCACCACTGGGTTAGGGTCTCCACCACCGAACTGCTCTCGGCAGGCTAGAAAGACATTTTCTACTGGCTTAACAGAGAAGAAAAGCAAAGCTTAGGGAGATGGATTATGCAGGATTTAATTTGCAACAAGCAAAGAGAAGTCTATTGACTTCAAATGGACATCATCACATTGTCATCTGATAACTTTTCCAGCATCCTTTGCCTCCTCTATGTTAAATTATAAATTAATGCTGATTTATACAGTTCAGTTCAGCTTCACAAATATTTAGTGAGCACTTGCTCTGTACCAGGCATTATTATATAAGTAGTTCTTTATGATGTAAGAATGGGTAGTAGATACTTTTTTAATCCATTCAACTTTGAAAGGTTGATGCCTAGTCATAGATGCCAGGAAACACTTGAGTGAATGAGGACATGTTTTCTGCTGTCAAAGAGAGAGATCAGACACCAACTAGAGTCCAAGAAAGAACAAAGTAATTTTGATCAACAAAACTTATAGAAGCAAATAAGCATTCTTTGTTGTTACATATACTTCAGAGTCATTTTTGTGCTCAAAGTTTGATAGAAATTGATACACAGGACTTGCTCCTCTGAATTGGCTATCCCAGAATATTCTACGAGCTACACCCAGACCTGACATTAACCTGTAGTTACTTGTGGTTTATTCATCTATCTATCTAAACGTTATGAGCATCTCCTATGTACTCTTCATGGTACTAGACTTTAGGCATTGAATACGGAGCAAAAAAGACATGGTTTCTTATTTAATATGGCTTATACTCTGATGCAGCTTTTCTTCACCAGGGATAATTTTGCCTCAGGGGACATTGGGCAATGTATGAAGACACTGTAGGTTGTCATGACTGGGATTTGCTGCTGATGTCTAGTGGGTAGAGGCTAGACCCCCTTCACAATAAAGAATTATCTGACCAAAAAATGTTAGCAGTGCCAAGGTTGAGAAACTCTTCTAGCAGTTGAAGAAAAATAATCATTGGATCACCCACAGGTGTACTTACAAACCGAAATACATGTTAGATATTGGTAGAGCTGATTTACAAGGTTTCTGATCTAGTCATGAGGATACATATTGATACTGAGAACATGTGGTTGAAGGGACAGGAGTGAGTTATTAGGGTAAGAAGGTCTTGGTGAGCAGAGGGACTTTCATGCAAAGACTCCAGGGCTCGAAGGAGCCCAGTGCAGTCAGGATCTGAAGTGACAGGTGTGGCTTGAGAACAGAGGCAACGGAGAGTTAGGCAGGAGGGGAAGCTGGAAACACAGACAGGGGTCAGACCTTTGAGGGCTTTGTAGACAATAAAAGTATGCCAGCCATTTGTATTATACAATTCTGTAGACATCTTTCTTCTTTCATTCTTGATACTTTTCTTTTTTGTTTCTTTTTTTTTTTTGGAGACAGACTCTCGCTCTGTTTTCCAGGCTGGAGTGCAGTGGCGTGATCTCGGCTCACTGCAAGCTCTGCCTCCGGGTTCATGCCATTCTCCTGCCTCAGCCTCCCGAGTAGCTGAGACTACAGGCGCCCGCCACCACGCCTGCCTAATTTTTTGTGTTTTTAGTAGAGATAGGGTTTCACTGTGTTAGCCAGGCTGGTGTTGATCTTCTGCCCTCATGATCCACCTGCCTCAGCCTCCCAAAGTGTTGGGATTGCAGGCATGAGCCACCGCGCCTGGCCCATTCTTGTATATTCTTGGCAAGTGTTATGAATACATTCGATCTATTTCTTTTGAATGTTAGTGTTTCTCTACTCTCCATCTTATTAAACCAGGTGTCCCAGATTTGGCGTTCAGCACATTTGTCTCTGGGGTCACATACAGGGACTAACTAGGTGGAGTTTAGGGTGAGGGAATATTCAGAGTCCTGCCCTCCTGCAACCACAGTAACAGCCCCAAGTCCCTGTCATTAGATTGTATTTGTTTTCGTACTTACATTCTTTGGCTACTATCATAAACGTTTTCAATAGACTATCCAATGAAAACAATGTTGTCAATGACTGCCTTTAGTAAGTCTGTAGTCAGATTCATATCTTTAAAATATGTACACTGTGTGAATATTTCTAAGTATGTATCTTGAAAACAAATAAGCAAAAAAAAAAAAAAAAAAAAAAAAGCCAAGAAAGCTGAGATGGCTCTATTAATATCAGGCAAAGATACCTTCAAGATAAGGATTATTTCCAAAATAAAAGAGAAACATTTCATAATGATACAAGGCAGAATTCACCTAAGAGAACTAACAATTTTAATTTGTGTACACCTAATAAGAGAGCTGTTAATTACACAGTTAGACAGCAATAAATGCAAAGAAAGACCCATCAATAATGATGGAGATGTTAAGATGTTACCCAAATAGATGAAAGATGAAGATAGAAAACACACACACGTGCACACACACACACACACACACACACACACGATATGAAAACTTTCAACAGCACCATCAATGCCCTTGACAACTTCATACTTCAAGTCCAACCTCCCTTCACAATCTAATACAGAAACAAACAACCCATGATTTTTCTGCATTTCATGGTTAGGTTCCCTGTGGCTCAAGGCCTCTGGCCAGCCACGTAAATGATGTTGTCTTTTAGATTTTCATGCTAAGAAGATACTCATGTTCATATGTGTGTGCTTTTTCCTCTATAGCGTCCTTAATGTTGGCCTCCAGATGAGAGTTTCTGACAATGGGGTTTAACATCAAACAGCCAGAGTCTCTCAGCAAGTTAACCTCTTTGGCCTTAAATTTCTCACATAATGACTTACAACAGTCCGCTCTTCAAGTGGCCTTTGAGGAGTCTAGGGACATGTGTGAATTCACTTCCACAACTCAGCTGCATTGCGAATTCAATTATTGTGCTGGGAGATATTGTACCATTATTATTTTTTTAAAGGTGCATATTCTAAAGGCTAATCTTGAGGCTATCACGTTAAGGGTTAACATTTTATCAGGGGGCATTATAGAGTGCATTTTGATGGCTGTGATTTCAAATAACAAGCTTGTTGTTTCTATTTTTCAGCTCTAGCTTGGCCTTTAATCTGTAGGGGACGCTGGTTCCAAAATGCAGGAAATGAGGCTCAATAGAACATGCAAAGCCAGTGTTAATACACCATACAATCTCAAGAAAGAGTGGGAGGAATGACAGAGCTGTTTTTTGACAGATGAGTGGTTAGGCATCCCCCTAGCTCTCCAAGTCACCACTAGGATGAACTTTCAGGATGCAGTGTCCTATGGAATTTGACTGTGAAACGTAACTTCTTCCTAAGGCAGATGTTGTAACGCAGTTCTGGCTTTTGTACCTACAGACAGCTCTGTGTTATGGTAACTGTTTTCTGTTGGCACAACAAACACTTAGTTTCATGCTGTAGAATTTTTCCAGATGCCCTGTCTGATACTCCAAACCATTGGTCATTGCAGCCTCCATATTCAGATGTAGCGGCTATAAACAGGTGATGCATGCATCCTCGCCAGGGACCATTTTGATTTTTCCTTTTTCTTTCCCAAATTAAGGGTCTGTCCACATTAGCACTATTAAAACTTTTGAGGCGCTTCCTGAGTGTTGTAAGATGTTTAGCAGCACTCCTGGCGTCTACCCACTCCAAGTCTGTAGCACCCAACCCCCATCCTTAATTGTGACAACCAAAACTACCTGTAGGCATTGCCAAGTGGCTCCTGAGGGGGCAGCATTGTCTTCATTGAGCACCACTATGGTAATCCTAGCCTAATCTATTGTGTTACCTTATTGCTCCTTAACATACATGGGGTAGAATTAGAATTACAGGAACATGAATTTCTTTCAACAATTATTTCTTTACAATTATGTAATAAAATCGTAAAAGGTAAAACTGTATCTTTTCAGAAGCCAAGAAGTAACAGTTTATGAAACAAAACCTCTTTTAGTATTTCATATTAATCAATAGATAATGTGGAAAGGCTAGTTATTCTTTAAGGTAACAGTTGCTTAAGAGTTGAAGTGCAGCTTATATGTTTTACAAGCCCTGATTTATGCACAGATTGAGGCATTGCTGTTTTGCAACTATTGTTTTCCAGCATCACTGCTATCTTATAAAAGCAGGTTTCAACAATAGTATAGAATTGGATATATGCTCCAGAGTCAATGCAGTCATTAAATAGCATGCAATCTGAGTAGAGTCTACCCAAAGCTGGAATTCAGAGTGCATATTTACGCACTTAGCAACATTGCCATAATTACGCGCGCGTGCGCACACACACACGCACATGCACACACACACACTCTTAAAACCTTAGCCGTTTAAAAATAGAATTCAACAACTAAGGCTCGTATACATGGAACTCTTCATAGCAGGATTTCCAATGTACAAATTTAATGGAATTGCTCTTTTTAAAAAAAATGCTGCAACATTTTTCATTAACAACATAAACATTTACACATGATTCACACCAAATTGCACCCTAGATGTATTTACCCTGACTTGGCAATTTCATACTTCATGCCTCTACTTCCCTTCATGCTTCAGTACAGAAACAGACAACCGATGACTTTTCTGTATTTCTGTGGCTCAAGTCCTCTGGCCAACCTGACAAATGACTTATGCTATTTGATAACCTGCAGCCGATCCTCTGAGATCTTCTTTAGAAATTCCCTCCAAGATTCTAACTACATTCATTTGTAGAAATATTTGAGATGCAATGCATACCCTGTCTAGTATCTCCCCACCACCTAACAGAAATGTAAAGTAGGGTGATCTGTCATCTTTGTGCAGGGCATTGCCAGCTCTAGCACCAGAATCTCTTCACCTGGGGAATACCTCAGTCCCAGGCCAACTGGGACTTGGTTACTCTAATTCTAGGTGTGGTTGAAGCATCAGTGGGTTCCTATAACACTGGCACAGGGAAAAACATTAACAGTGGAACAGAGTAGAGAGTCCGGAAGTGCATAAGGATAGAAAAGCTGGTCCCAGTGGGACCAGCGTTTTAACCTTGCCAAACCTTGCCATTGCATCTTTAGCTTTTCTTCTTTCCTTTTTATAGCTTCTTCCTTCTACTTTCTTTTTAGTTTCTTCTGTTTTTCTCCACTCATTTCTTAAGTGGGATGATTCACTCATTACTTTTTACCCTTGATTTTGTTACCGATGTTAGTATTTATGGCTTTAAATTTTCTCTACTACTACTTTTCCTGCCTCCTGTAAATTCTAAAACACAGTATTTCAGTATTTGTCTATTAAGTGCTAAGTGAGATTTGTGTGACGTTCTAATAAACAGTTAATTTTTTAAGTGTTTTGTGTCTATTTTCTAGTGCTGAGATACAAAATTCTGTAATTATCTATCAAATCATTGGTTAACTGTTTAGTTTATGGCATCTGTTTTTCCTATTTTTTGTTTGCTCTATTAAAATTGAAAATAGGTTTCTTTGTATCTTCCATTTATGAATGAATTTATAAATTCTCCCTATAATACTACTGATTTGGGGTTTTTTAAAGAATGCATGTGGCATAAAATGTATAACAAATTATCTCCTTGAAGAATGAAATGTAATATGCTTGCTATCTCTCTTTTTTTTTTTTTTTTTTTTTTTTTTGAGACGGAGTCTCACGCTGTTGCCCAGGCTGGAGTGCAGTGGCGCGATCTCGGCTCACTGCAAGCTCCGCCTCCCGGGTTCCCGCCATTCTCCTGCCTCAGCCTCCTGAGTAGCTGGGACTACAGGCGCCCGCCACCGCGCCCGGCTAATTTTTTGTATTTTTAGTAGAGACGGGGTTTCACTGTGGTCTCGATCTCCTGACCTTGTGATCCGCCCGCCTCGGCCTCCCAAAGTGCTGGGATTACAGGCTTGAGCCACCGCGCCCGGCCTATTCTTGCTATCTCTTAAAATGCTTTCTGTTTTACAATAGATATCCAATATTAATAGAAATATGCTTGTTTCTTTTTTACTTTTGGGTTGGCTATTGCTGAGAATACATTTTTTATATTTTCACCTTTAGTAATTTCAGATATTATGGTTGTATCATTTCATATGACAGATATCTATAATTTCTTTTTTTCAATGTGACAGTTTCAGTCTAGTAACTGCATAGCTTACGCTATTTATGAGTGAGGATATTTTATATAATTCAACATATTTTAATCTTTTGGATTTCCTTTTTTATGCATTCCTTTTAATAATTGAGTTTGTTCTTTTTCTGTATTTTCTTCTTAATTTGCCATTTACTTGATTTCTACTTTTCAGGAAAAACTTGCAGTTGTAAAATTCACATTTAAGTCATTAAAGTCTAAAATTAAGCAAGACCTTAGCTCCATTCTAGAAAATATCAATCACCTGTCTCCCTAGTTACGGGCTATTATTATTCAGTATTTAAATTTTATCCTTTTGCTTTATCTAACAAGAATATTGATGTTATTGTTGTTGTATTTAAACAGTTAGGATTTACATTCATGTTTGCCTTTTATTTGCTCACTATTCCTTTTTGTATATTAGTCCTAATTTGATCTGTTTCCCCCCTGCTTGAGATATGTTTTTAAAAATATGTATCATGAATATTTGTTATAAACTCTTTCAGTTTTTGTTTGATTGAATACCTTTGTTCCCTACTCAATCCTGAAAGATAATTTTGCTTATTATGCAAATCTAGGTGGACCATTATTTTCACATTTCACTGTCTTCTGGCTATACGGATGTTGGTTTGTTTTGAGTTAAACTTTATTCACAGGTCGTCTTTGGCAAGGACTAAAATTTAAGATCTCCTGTTCATTTTTGGCATTCATCAGCTTCATGTCAATATTGATTTTTTTTTTTTTTGCTTTATCCATTCTTCCTATGGTGTCTGTGTGTTTGGATTCATATATTTAATCAGTATTTGAAGATCTTAGGAATCACCTTTCAAATACTGACACTTCTCCATTCTTCCTGTTTTCTCAAATTTTGATTAGATATATGAGATTCTCATTTTTGCACCCATGTCTCCTAAATTGACTGTTATATTATTAATTTCTGTCTTCTGTTTTTTGTAAGATTTTCCCAGACGTATCTTTTGTTTATTGTCTTTTCTTCTGTGTCTAATCTCTTTAGCTAATCCATTAATTTGTGTTTATTTCAACAAATGCATTTTTCATTTATTTCATTGCTATGTGGTCATTTTTCAAATCTTCCTTGTCCTTTCCAGTAATTTCCTGTTCTTTTGTTTATTGTTTCCTGTGTCATACTTTGTTTTTAAATAGCTATTTTATACTTTGTGTGCAGCACCTGTAATACTTCAGTGCTCATGGGCTTAGTGATCTCTGACTGTGAACTCATGTTTGTTTGATCTTAGTCTGTGGGAATTTTCTGGCCTATGGTGGCATTCTTTCCCCAGGCAGGTAGGTTCGCTTTCCTTCTGGTAGAAGCTAGAGTGTAAGACTTGAGCCCTTTCAAGGGTCCAAATTCTCTACCTTACTGGAAGCCTAAGCTTGGGTTTCTGGCCCCAGCCTCCTGTCTTACATATCTGACTGCTCTTCCAGCTACCTGCTCCCATTGTCTGAGGTCAGTGCTACTATGGGTGTGTTACCCAAGGGCAGACTTCCCTTAGGTCCAGTTTTCCCTTTCTTCAGGACACCCAAGTATTCTTATGCTTACACTGTTGGAGGAACTTTATGTGGGAAAGCTCAATTTTGGATATTTCTCTTACTTCCTTGTGCCCAAAAGTTCACTAGCAAGTGCATCTTATCAGGAGGTGATTGTTTTGTTCAGGGAGGGTCTCCCAGAGTGATGTGTTACCTGCTGATGATGGGAGTGGAAGCTTTTCCTTTAAGAAGGTTTCACCAATGGAAAAGCAGGAAGGAATGAGGGAGGGAAGGAGGGAGGGAGGAAGGGGGGAAGAAAGAAAGGAAGAAAGGAAGGAAGAGAGAGAAGGAAGGAGTAAAAAAAGAAAGGAAGGGAGAGAGGGAAGGAGTGAAAAAAGAAGAAAGGAAGAAAGGAAGGAAGGAAGTAAAGAAGGAGAGGAGAAAGAAGTACTGAGAAACATCTTACTCAGTGATGAGACCCAGTTCGTCCATGTTCTTATCCTGTGAGCTAATTTTTTTCTCTTTTGTTTTTCTTCAGAGAATTGGCTGTCTCTTACTCTGTAATACAGATCAGTGAGAAAATAGCTTTTATAAAAAGAGATTTTGTAGTATTACACAGTTGGCAGGAATATAGTTGTCTGTTGTAATAATGAATGCTAATCTAGAATAGGAGGCAGAGAAGAAAAATATCATTAAAATGGTAATGCCTTTTTTTTTATGTGAATGAAACTCATTCAGTATTGGTTTTGAATGATAACTACATTCTAGGAGCAGACTGTAGCAGAATCTCCTTTAATACTCTAAGGAAAGGATGCTTTTAGAAAGTAGGCATTGTCTCCATGTGTGAAAACTGCATTCCTTTCATGAGAGTTCCATTTTCTGGAACACAAGATGTAAGACAGGAGACATGAGAAGGGATCTTGTAGCAGTGTAGACGAATCAAGTCATTGCGCTTTCTTATTTGATCTTATTTTAAAAAGATGCCCCCAGGGAAGCAGGACTTGGAACCCACAAAGTCTGAAGCAAGTCATTCACCTCGCAAGGTATTCATGCTCTCGCAGTAAAATGGAGAATAAAATTGTAGGTTTTTTAGGATACTCTTATGAATAAATAACTTGTTATAGCACATATCAGAACATAAATCATGCCAGCCTGTTTTTCTTTCTCTCTTATTCTCTCCCTCTGTTCATTGTCTCCATCTTCTTTCCAACTATTCCTCCCTCTCTACCACTGTTGCTCTCTCCTTTCCTTCCTTCCTTCCTTCCTTCCTTCCTTCCTTCCTTCCTTCCTTCCTTCCTTCCTTCCTTCCTTCCTTCTTTCCTTCCTTCCTTTATCCCTCCCTCCCCTCTCTTTCTTTTCCTTTCCTTCCTTTTCTTTTTCTTCCTCTCTTTTTCCTATAAAACAGAATTTGTCAACTTTGGCACTCCTGACATGTGGAGCTGATCACCCCATCTTTATTGTAGGAGGTGTGCTATGCATTGTAGGAGGTTTAGTTTAGCAGCATGCCTGGGCTCTGCCCACTAGATGACAGTGCCACCACTACCACAAGTTATGAAAACCAAAAATATCTCCAGACATTGTCAAATATTGCCTCTGAGGCAAAGTCACCCCTGGTTGTGAACCACCGCTCAAAAATACACTTCATATCAATAAAAATCCTGCTTTATACATAGTTTTTTGTTCAGTTCAGGGTTATAAGATTGTAAGACGCTGGTGTTTTTACAAGATTTCTAGGGATGTTCTTTGATTGAGTCTTAAAATCTTACTTTCACTGTTGATGAAAAATTGAAATTACGTTGTTATTTTTACATTCCTTTGTAATAGCAGCATAAAACTTGGTATTTTATGGGAATGAGTATGCATCTTGGTCTGATTCTATGGTCTACTTTTATGTGTCTCAAAATGAGATTCTGATCAAAGAAAATTAAAACGAGAGCAAAAGTGAATATCAAGGTAAAGATACAGCATTCTGATTATCTGCTGCTTGTCCATCTCGGGTATGCATAACTGACACTGTGTCTCCAGTAGCTTCTTGACATTCTTAAGATGAAAATAATTTAGTTTTTATCTAAATATATTAATAGAGAATATACAATATATATTTATTCACATATTAATACTGGAAAAAATAGAGTAAGGTTAAACACTCAAAATTTAGCTCAACCCTGAGATTATTATGAAGTACTTACAAAAATAAAAACTAAAAAGACATTAGTAGCATACTTCCCAGCTTCATCTCTGCAGGAGACAAGACCTTAGCTCAGGGCTTGGAGAATAGGACATGTGTTTATATGATTGACTCCTGTTGGGATCGTCCTCAGAGCTCTCCTGACCTTGTTCCGCACACTTGGGAGCACATGGTTCCTAATGCTGATAACCACAGTCTCATGAATTTTTCTCATTTTGCAGAGGAGGGAGTTGAGGCACTAGATGGTAATACCTTTTTCGTTTCACGTAGTTGCTGGTGGCTAAGGGAAGCTGGTGCTTAGCTTGTTCCAGGCCAAATCTAAGACATTTGTGTGGCCCCTTGCTTTCAATCCTTTCATGCACACAGCAAGCATATCCAACTTTTCTATGCTGGTCTGTTTCTAGAAGGTGTTATTTGACATGGCATCACCACCTTTGCAGCCCTCTGACTATGAGAATGATGGAATGACCTCTCTTTTAAACCTGTCTCCTTATCCGCCCCAACACATACCCCTTTTGGGTGGGGGCATAAGGGGGTATCTCTTCTTCACACTAACTTTACCTACTTCTTTCTTCATTGTCCCTCTGCAGCAGATAATATAAGCAAGAAAAAGATTAAGTTAATTACATGCACCTCAAGTTTCAGTAGGAATATCCCACAGGTCCTGTGTGTCTTAATTTAACAGTTATTTATTGAACACCTGCTGTGTTCTTGGGAAAATTCTAGGTGCTGAATGGAATTAGTTTATGATAACTAAGGCTTGCAGAGACATTAACGTGCTGTTCTTCTTCTTCAGAAAGTATAGCCATGCACAAACTACTAAGGGGCGATATCAAATGTTGGGGAGGTAAATATCAAAATACAGAGCTTCCATACCTGTAGTTGTGTTTAGTTTCATAGGCGTTAACATTTACTGATTTTCAGCTACCTACATTTATTGAGCAGTGCCTATAGCACTCATTGTAATTTAATTCTATAATAAATTACACTGTATTTGCTGTTTTTAGAAATTTAGTTTAATGATATGTTTATAATTTTTTATTACTATGGATAATGCATTTAATGACTATAATTAAATTCTTGCAAAATTTTTGAATTGTTTTAAGTAATTTACTAATGATTTTCCCAGGTATTAATTTAATATGTTGAAATTTTGTCTTTATAGCATAGAGGTTGTTTTTATTTCATTCATTTATTTAACAGACATTTATTACTCATCTACTTTATGCAAGGAAAAAAATGGTCAAGACAAGGATGCCAAGTCTTTAACCTCAAGGAACTTACAATTTATGTACAGGGACACATACTCATCAAATAAACAGGAAAAGGAATGTATATTCATATGAACTCAGTATTATATATTCTTCTTTATGTTATCATTCATAATGTCCAAATGTCAACAACACATCTATTGTTACTTTGGTTATAAAGCTACACAGACAGTAGTAGATATGGTACTTGGATGAAGAAAGTTGAAGTTTATTATTTTTTCTTTCTAGTTTTAATCCCTAAGGATCATTGATAAAAGATTTACACAACCCGCCCTTTGTAACCTAATAGTGTATAATAATCCTGTTCTTAAAATGGTGATAGAGCTTTGCTTGGTTCATACTACATAACACTATAATACCATATTAAAACTTGATACGTAACACCGTAATACCATATTAAAACTTGATTCTCTTTATATCATGGAACAACTCCGGTAGTGTTACAAAGTGCTGTTACTGAATAAATGCGGAGAAGAACAAGCTCTCCAGAGCAGTGCCATGCCCGTGTCTGATGTTTCCCAGGATAGAAAACTGCTCAGATATTGATGTTTTTTTTTCAGGCGCATTGACAGCCTGATCATAGACTCTAGCCATGGACCATGAAAAATGGCTTCTCCAGGGGCTTAAGAAAGACAGTGAAGAGCTTTGCATTTTCTCTTGGCATTTCCTGCTATTGTTAAAAAGGTCACATATGCAATTTAAAATGTTCCATGCATGGAGCATGACAAATGCCACGTAGAAAATGAAACTGCTTTCGTTGACATTTTTGGCCAACTTCCAAAGGGTACCATTTTTCACCTTTTCCCTTTTATGGATTTGCAAAATTTGGCTTGTGCAAAATGCGTGCCCCACAGTGCACTCTAGGTTGGGAAGTGCCACATGTTAGGTAGCAAATCATGTGTAGTTGAGAATGGCACATTCAGAATAAAAGTGAGAAGTTAAATGGCATCAAAAACTAGAGAAAAATAGAGAAAAACTTGTAAATGAGTCTATCAGAACTATCAGAAGCTCAAAAGGAAAGAAAGGCTTAGAACTCATCAATAACAATGTCCAGTCACATTCACATGTAAAGAAAGTGAAATCAACTTTATTTTACTTTACTTTACTTTTATTTTATTATCCTATACCTAGCTGAATGGCAAAACTCAATTCAGTTATCTTTGGGCATGGAAAAGTGAGCACTCTCACAGTTTGCTAGTTGGAGGAAGAATTGAGGTAGAGTTTTAGAAGACATTGGGTATTATACAATAAAATTTAAAAAGAGACCCACTTTACTCCTCTGGAAGCATTTTTGCTTCCAGGAATCTATCTTACAGATATATGCACAAAGATATATGTACATAGATGATCATTGCAACTGAAATTTTTCTCATCAGGAAAATGAGTGAATTATTTTAAGCACTTAGAATACTAAAACTGTCTTTCACTTGAAATTGAAGAGGCAGAGCAAAATGTGAAGACACAGAATAGTATTCACATAAACTCCTTAAACCTATATATGCATGTATAGATACTTGTATATATACATAGATATGAATGCACATTTGTATCCATACACATATGTATACATATATGTGCACGTGGGTGAATGTTTGTGTGTAGATTTGTATACGAATATGTGTATGTTGCTGTATTTAAAAAAGTCAAAAAATAAACAAATTATTAACAGTGTTTACCTCTTAGAAGGCAACTATGGTACTGTGCCCTTAGAGAGAGGCTTTGATTGGCAGAGAAAATGAAAAACCACAACTCTACCTATATTTAAGAATTTTAACAATTCTTTGTAATGAGTTTGAGTAACTTTTAAAAGTAAATTGACATAACATTTATGCAGATCTTCTAGGTGTGTATAAGAAGCCATGAGAAAAAGATGGTTTCATGTGATAGGGAAAACTAGCACAGGTTAGAATTTGGTCTCAGCTGATGAGACAGTATCTGCCCAAACCAATTTAATCAAAGCTTTGTTGCATGAGCCGGATATGGTGAGTCACACCTGTGACTGCAGCGCTTTAGAAGACTGAGGAGTGAAGATCACTTGAGGCCAGGAGTTCAAGACCAGGCCAGGCAATATAGTGAGATCCCTTCTCTACAAAAAGTTTAAAAAATTTAGCCGGGCATGTTGACTCAGGCCTGTGGTTTCAGCTACTCAGAAGGCTGAGGTGGGAGGGTTGCATGAGCCCATGAATTTGAGGCTGCAATGAGCTATGATCACACCACTGCACTCCAGCCTGCAGTAAGAATTCCTAGAAGTTAGGAGCTCCTCAGTAAATATAAATACCCTATTCTCTTGGGTAATGAAGCTGACCCACAGGATGATGCCAATTATCTCCTTGGTATTATAAGCACATAAACAATAGTTCACATTTATTGAGTGCTTACTATGTGTAAGATACAATTATGTGCTTGGGGATATTTGTTCACACATGAAACAAGTGTTTATTTAGTGCCTACTCTGTGCCCAACACTGGAGATACAGCTGTCATGAGTACTAGCACTGCCCCAATATCATGGTGCTCATGTACCCATGTGGGAAAAAGTAAAGACAGGCTCAAGCATATAAAATAGGAAAGGTGGTCTTAGGATAATTCAAGTTGGATTGGGATCAGTAGTGATTGAAGGGCTAGATTAAATGAGGAGTTTAGGACATACATCTCTGCAAGATGGCATTTGAACAAGAAACATAGGCAAGACTTATCTGCTTTAATTTTCACAGTAGGGCCGTGAGATTACACTACCATTTATTAACTGCATTACAGAGATGTGGAAACTGAGATTAGGATGATTGAATAACTCACCCAGATTAGGAATACGGCTGGTAGTCTTTAATGCAAATCTCATGGGCTACGCTGCACATACTCTTAACAACTTGCCACCTTCCGTGGTATAAGAGAGGAACCAACCCAATTCCTGTTGCCTGCCTTCCCTGCTGTATTAGTCCATTCTCACACTGCTATAAAGAAATACCTGAGACTGGGTAATTTATAAAGGAAAGAGGTTTAATTGACTCACAGTTCCACGTAGCTGGGAAGGCCTCAGGAAACTTACAATCATGGCAAAAGGTGAAAGGGAAGAAAGGCATCTTCTTCACAGGGCAGCAGGAAGGAGAGAAGTGCCGAGCAAGGAGGAAGAACACCATGTAAAACCATCATATCTTGTGAGAATCACTCACTATCATGAGAACATCATGGGGGAACTGTCCCCATGATCTAATCACCCCCAACAAGGTCCCTTCCCCAACACATGGGGATTACAATTTGGATTACAATTCAAGATGAGATTTGGGTGGAGACACAGAGCCAGACCATATCACCTGCCATTTAATTACCTTGATCAACTACCCTGCAACCATTCCTTAGTGAGCAATAGGGACACACTCAGGAATGGTTTTAATAGAATTTAGAAGTTATCAATATTATAGTTTAATTGTAAATTTAAAAATGGTGAACCTGACGTCAGTGGCTAGGATCAGCAGATGACATGCTGCATCTTGGGGTCAATAATTGCTGCAAGCACATATTAGAGTTGCTGTTAATAGTCATGGAAACCACCCTGTACCTTCTTCCCCAAGTGAAACCAACCTGGCCGTGATTGACCTACTCGATAGTGAGTTGCTAGACATCAGGAGAAGTCAGAAGTAAGTGGAAGAGGGCCAACTGTCTAGAAGACCCCCCCGCCATAGCAGTAACAACACACTTGCATAGGAGGAGGTTAAATGAGTCTGCACTCATTGATCCATTCATTCATCTTTCATCCATGAATTAACTATTCATGACCCATTGTTGTTGACTCTGAGGATACCATAGCAAACAGGATGCACAAATTGTCCTGCTGTTACTTTAGTTATGGGTACAGAAGATAAAGCAGTGATCCAATGCGTGACGGAGAAAATTGCTGATTGTGATCATAGCTTTGAGGGAAATGAAGCAGTGATAACATCTAACGTGGGTTTTGAGGATCTTTGAGATGGAGTGGCCAGGGCACGTCTTTATGAGGGTGAGGAATTTAAGCATCCCAGACACAGGTTCTGACTCAAACATCAGCCTTTTAATTGTGTGAAACGATCTCACAAAATTTAATAAACTTAATGGTAGGAGTTCAGGTAACACTACAAGAAACCAAGCTTTCTTTGTGAATGGTGAAGTTAGAAGGGGTTTGTTGCTGGAAATCCCATTTGCAGATTCTAAGGCTGGGGATGAAGTAGAAGGAACAGTCTCTTGTCATTTGGCAAGCAAAGAACAATCCCTGTATCTGGCAAAAGAGACATATCTTTCTCTGAATCCTGGATTTGGTCATAAGCCAAACTTCTGTATTAGTTTTCCTTTTTTGGTTGAGTTGGTGAACAGTTGGATGATTAGCTAAATGTTGCTGAAATAGGAGGAAGGCAGATTAAAAATACAGAAAGTAACTCCTATTTAATGATTTGAAATGAGGTTAATCAGACAAAGTTTTAAGAAAAGTGAGATAATTTTGGTGTGTAAACTGTAAAATTTTAGGCTGGGCATGGTGGCTGACACTTGTAGTCGTAGCACTTTGGGAAGCCAAGGCAGGAGGATCGTTTGACCCCAGGAGTTCAAGACCAGCCTGGGCAACATAGTGAAATGCCATCTCTACAGAAATTAGCCAGGCATCATGGTGTGTGCCTATGGTCCGAGCTATGAGGGAGGCAAGGAGAATTGCTTGAACCCGAGAGGTCAAGGCCTCCGTGCACCCTGTCCTGGCTGGTAGAGTGAGACTCTGTCACACACACACACACACACACACACACACACACACACACACACTATAAAATTTTGGAATGTAATAATATTGATGCTAAAGTGAATTGTGGAAAAATACCATATAAAATATATTTTAATCACATGGTATAAATCTCTGTGCATTAGTTACCAAAATTTGAACATAAACATTTTCAAATACACACTTGTGCAGATGTCAGGGAGAGCAGGTGGTATATCACTTTTTATATTTAAAATGCATGTAGGAGTGAAAGGAAAAAGGTAAAAATATGTTAAGTTTAGAATTCTAATGAAAGAACATGTTGGAACTATGAAAACATTATGGAGGACTTTCTCCATTTATGGTCTGAGCACAGCTGATGCTAAACATGATCCTTCAGCTTTAGTTGGCATCCATTTGAAATGAACACACTAAACACCATGAGAAGCAACTGCATAAAAAGTAAAGAGCGTTATCCAAGTGAACTTCATATGTCATCATTTGTCTGTGTTTATGTAATAGTAAAGACACAAGGAATTGGTCTAATTAATCGGTATTTTATTTTAGTGATGAAATAATGAGTGCGGTTGAGTATGCCAGATGTATTCATCTGATACATTCTTCCAGTCACATGGTAGGCTGCATTAGATGATAATGCTTCACCCTGAATTCATTTATAAGTTAGTGAAGGGAAGTCCACAACTCTGGTCTCAGAGCATTTATTCCATTGTTGATCAGCCAAGCTGTTGCTCTTACTTAGCTGCTAAGGAATGAGGCTAATTGGACCATTCCAGCATGTAAAATATGTCCTTTCACAAAACTGAAACAAACAATGAGAACAACCAGAAAAATTGCCAGAGTCATACAAAAGCTGTCTCTATTTCTAAATGGTCATTCCTCAAGCTCTTGTCATCTACTGGGAGCCCCTAGATGGATGTGGATAGGACTAATATAGGTCCAGTGTATGGAGCTGTTTATTAAGATGATTTTGTTGCTCAGTATTTACATTTTGAGTGTTCTCTGATAACATACATTACTTCCTACTGCAGTATTTAATAGAGTGTTTAACTAGTGCCTGTCTCACCTGTCCGAAGACATTCAAATATGGAGCCTTTGTTTCTGTCTCTAGTGTGGATACTAAATATCATATTGTAATTAGAGCTATAGAGAGATTTAGCATATAGTACTGGCAAGTCTTGGAGGCCTAATTTTATGATGCGGGAAGAGTGGGGCATGATTTGGAGTGGACAAATGAAGTGTGGGAGGATTTTGTGTTTCTGGCTTGAGTGACCAACTCTTACCTCTGCTCCCCATATTCTCTTCCTTGCCTCAGTGCAAATTCACACTGTCTTCATTTTGTATGATCACACTGTGTCTTAGTCCATTTAGTTTTGCAATTAAGGAATCTCTGAGACTGGGTGACGTGTAGAGAAAAGAGATTTATTTGGCTATGGTTCTGCAGGCTGTACATGAATCATGGCATCAGGATCTGCTTCTGGTGAGGGTGTCAGGAAGCTTCCACTCATGGTGGAAGGTGAAGAAGAGCTGGTGTATGCAGAGATCATGTGGCAAGAGAAGAAGCAAGAGAACTGGGGGAAGGAGGCACTAGGCTCTTTTAAACAGTCAGCTCTTGGGGGAATGAACAGAGCTAGAATTCAGTCATTACTGCAAGGCTGGCACCAAGCTGCTCATAAGGGATCTACCTCCATGACTCAAACACCTCCCACTAGGCTTCACCTCCAACATTGGGAATCAAATGTCAGCCTGATATTCGGAGAGGACAAACATCCAGACTATAGCACTCTGTCTCCTTAGGTGCACCTTTCATCTTCAGTGACTAGTAATCTAGAGTTCTCTTTGGAAAATGCAAATGTAGTCATGTTTCTTTTTTGCTTGTGTGCTTTACTGGTTCCCTGTTCTTTATAGCATCATGTTGCATCTTCATCAACTGGCGAACCAGTTGATGAAGAGAAGATCAGCATCCTGAAGTATCTTGTAACATCTTGAAGTATCTTCAAGATTCAGAATGCATGTTACTTTGTCTGCAAAGTGCTCTTTGCACCTGGTCCGGTGTAGCTGTGTTAACTCCAGTGCACCTTTCTGATGATCTTCCTAAGGCTCTTACCTTCTTGTTATTAGTCATTTCTGTGGCCATCTTGCCTATAGGAGAATGGGCTAGTGTGGGCAAGTACAATGCCTGGCATGCAGCAGGCTCTCCCGAAATGCTTGTTTGGCTTCTAGAGTTCTCTTTGTTGTTACCACATCCATCCCTTTATCATCCTTTTTTCCCTAGTCATCTGTCCTCTGTACCTTTGCCCTTGGTTCTTTCTCCATGAATCAATATAAATAGTACAAGCTTTGTACCTAGCAGACCTTCACTCTTGTCTCATGATTTCATTTCTTTCTTCTGCATACTGAAAGGCGAGTGCCTTTCTCTCTGTGACTCTCAAGTTCCTCATCTGTATAATTTTGATAGTTCTTTCCATTGTCTGCTATTGCTGATGATGGCACGAACTCAGATATGCAATCAGACTTTCACTCTTGTCTCATGATTTCATTGCTTTCTTCTGCATACTTAAAGGCCATTACCTTCCTCTCTATGACTCTCAGTTTCCTCATCTGTATAATTTTGATAGTTGTTTCTACTGCCTGCCATTGCTATGACAATGGCACAAACTCAGATATGCAAAGTACCTGTGGGTTAAATGTGAACAAAACCTTCAACCTGCTGCGTGATAATCTGACCTTTGCTTGACTGTCTAGCTCTGTTTTCCTGGCAGTTAGATGAAGAACATGGCAACAATGTTCTTGGCCACATTGCTTACAATACAAACGATCCCCTATTTGTAAATAGCATCAGGACCAGGAGAAACCATGAAGACCTGAAAGAACCTAGTGGGAATACCACCCCACCTCAGGCTTCCTGGAGGGCAAGTTTTGGAGTTGCTTTGCAGCTGCTGTGTTCACTCTAGGGACCATGGAAACTCTGCTTATGGAGTATTTACAGGGAATATTGGCTGCTATGAAGGCTGGGACTTCAATGCCAAGGAATACCCAACTCCCGTGGATATAGGCTTTGTAGGGATCTTTGCATCTCAGCTGTCTTTTGTGGAGCAGATGGTTCCCAGATGCCTGCTGCAGCCTTCCTGATGAGCTGAGCTCTTGTCTGTATTGTTTTGAGTTGGTTGGCACAATGGTGACTTTGGGGGGGGATCTTGTGAATCCGCATGTTTAATGGAACCTGAGAAGACCCTTACTGGACATTAAAGAGCAAAGACAAATGTCCCTGTGACAGAATACTGGCTCAACAATTGTTTTTCTCTCTGATGCCTCTTCCCTGTTTGGAAAGCCCTTTTCTTTTATCCTTCATAATCACTTCTTACATCTGGTGCAACCTTCAGCTTTGCATTATTCCTTCATTATCTTTTCTCATCCCACATTAAAAAAAAAATTCTTTAAATTGTGCACAAATGAACATGACATAAAATGTACCATTTTCACATGTGCAGTTCAGGAGTATTAAGTACATTCACATTGTTGTGCAAACATGCTTTTTTTCACTCTGTGCCCTCATTTTGCTCTTTCCTGGTTTTCAATGCAGTATCTTAAATATGATCTAATAAATGTGTCCTGGGCATGTCAGTCTTGTATATTTTGGTCCTCTGTTATATCAGGTACACCTTAAGGGTAGAGACTGTGGCCTACTAATCTTCCTCCTTCATCACATGAAATACTGTGCTTGCACAGTACATTTTCTTCACTCCCCTCCCTGTTATTTTTTATGTATATCATGACACTTATTTGCCAAGGATGGCTTTGGCCCTCTTTGCAGAATGTCACCATTGGGAACAGTGCTAAAGTCTGCATAAATCTTAAGTTTAATCCTAATTTTAAATATTTAAATAGAGTGCTAGTGTTGTCATTCTATAGGATTCATTAATTCATCCCATCAACAAACATTTATTGAGTTCCAGATGTGTTCAAGGTATGGCCATATGTGCTGCTGCAGAAAAATGTAAAAAGTCAGTTTCTAGTGTAAGGGAAATAAAATATGGATATCATTAAGTCCTGGAGAAGGCAGGAGGTGGCTGATTTCAGGCTTTTGTACCATAGGGACTCCCAGGAGGAATAAGTAGGTCGCAGCATTAACAAAGGGGTCCTGAAAGACATGCCACTTTAACTAGTTCCAAATGGAATTTTGGAAGCAGAGCCATTGGATGTTACAGCTGAAGTAATATTTTAAGCAAGGTGTCAGAAGAGGATTGAGGCATAATTTCAGAAGAACACGGAGTCCTTGTTCACTAATGCAGAATGTGTTTTATGATAGGCTGGAAAGTGAATCTGTGACTAGATTTGGGAGTGATTCAGTGTATAATGAATATGAGAGTAAAGAGCTTGAACTTAATTTGGGCTGCTGGTCTGGTCAGCCCTTGTATCTGGAGAGATGGGTCGATTGATATTGAGTAACATTTGCAAAGGTGGAGAGAAGGAATTGGAGATTCTGGTTAGGCGCTTGGGTGTATGTTCAGTGACGGATGAGGCATTAATGTTAATCAAGGCAGCATTCACAAGGGCTATAGCGGCAGTGAATGGGAGAGCAGACAGACACAGGCGCCATCCCCGAAGTGGACTCCATGTGGCACAGCGGCAAGGGAGTGTGAAGGGTTATGACAGATGCTGAGTAGGTGCTGGCAACATATTTTTTTAAATTGTGACAAAATATATGTAAGATCTATACTTTTTCCGTGTACAGTTCAGGGCTATTAACAATATTCCCACTGTTGTGCAAACATGCTTTTTTCACTCTGTCCTCATTTTACTTTTTCCTCATTTACAGTGCAGTATGTTATATATGATCTAATAACTGTCCCCTAAGCATCTCAGTCTTGTATATTTTGGCCCACTGTTGTATCACGTACACTTTGAGGGGGTCCTGGCATTTTCAGATAATTCCAGGTAAAATGTAAACCTAACAACAGCAGCTAGGAAAACAGGCATTCTCTGCATTGGTTAGTTGCAGGGCTGTTAGTCAAAATTCCAAATCTCATATGCAGAAGGCCAGGATCTGCAGTCTTAAGTAGTTCAGTTTGTTTCACAGAGATAAATAAAAGAAAAAAGGCAAGCTGGAGATCCATATCCCTGGCCTCTAGATAATCAGACAGTAAGATCTCTCCCACACACCAGAGAAATCTATTTCCAGCTTTCTATTGCAGTCCATGAAAATGACAGAAAATACATGCCCTGCTTGGATCACAGCCTAGCTCATGGGAAAAAAAAAAAGGAAAATAAAAAGACAGAACCCAAGTTTGCTGTGGATGGTTCCTATGGAGTGTTTTCAGGAGTCATCAGCTCTCCATGGCACTGAATTTACAGTGAAAGGATCATACTGGCAAGTCAAATCCTTGGAGTGCAGGAAAGGCTCCCATGTGCTGCTTTATGCTCCCCAGTAGCCAGGCTGTCATTCACAAAGCACTCTCCAAGCATCTTCATTTAATGTTGGGCACAAGGCCCTGGTGACCCCGTTAAAATTCAAATCTTGCTCGTGACAGAGTGAGGGCAGGTTTTCAATTGACATTTGGAGGTTTCTCTGGCCATGTTAGAAACAAAATGGTTTAAGTGATAGGCCCTTGATACATCAGAAGGTGCAGAGCCAGCTGGATTTCTCCAGGACCATGATGGGATCCATCTGATTAGGGCTTCTGAAGCCGAAGGAAACTACAGAGAGATGTAACTTGGCTGACTCTCAGTTCATTCCTTTCTCGTGGTAAGAGCACTTCTCATATTGGACAATCTTTTCTTGACTGATGTAGATATTATTTTAGATGCAAATTTTAGTTTTGTTATGAAAGCTTTATTTTAAAATAAAGTTAACCTAAAATGGGCATATTATTCTACCCCCCCCCACTACTAATGATTTAGAACATGAAAATAATCCATAAGACCATGGGTACTGTCTTCAGCCACAATTACTACTTCCTTAATTGTCATGAAAACATGGTTTATTATTGGATGGTTTATTACTGTCTTATGCAAAGATTTCATATAAGCCAAGATACAAACTGTTTCATATGGGTAAGTCTCAATATTTTCTGACAAAGAGAGCTTGTCTGCCCAAGTTTATGAAAAGTATATATTTTTTAGTCACTGTTTTGCCCTGGCTGCAGTGCAGTGGCACGATCATAGCTCACTGCAGCCTCAACCTCCTGGGCTCAAGCAATCCTCCCATCTCAAGCTTCCTGAGCAGCTAGGTGTTTTGGTTTGGCTTTTTATCCCCACTCAAATATAATCTTGAATTGTAATCCCCAGGTGTTGAGGGAGGAACCTGGTGGGAGATGATCGGATCATGGGGGTGGTCTCCCTTATGCTATTTTAGTGATAGTGAGAGAGTTCTCACGAGATCTGATGGTTTAAAAAGTGTCTGGCAGGTTCCTCCTTCATGCATTCTTCTCTCTCTTCCCACCATGTGAAAAAGGTCCTTGCTTCCACCCCACCACCTTCTGCCATGGTTGTAAGTTTCCTGAGCCCCGCCCCCCTCCGGCCATGCCATGTGGAGCTCAATTAAACCTCTTTCCTTCATAAAAATTATCCAGTCTCGGGTATTTATGTATAGCAGTGTGAAAACAAACTAAGACACTAGGACTACAGGCACATGCCATCCTGGCCAGCTGGTTTATGTTTGTTTTTTGTTTTTGTTTTGTTTTGTTTTGTTTTTTTTGAGACAGAGTCTCGCTTAGTCGCCCAGGCTGGAGTGCAATGGCGCGATCTCGGCTCACTGCAAGCTCCGCCTCCCGGGTTCACGCCATTCTCCTGCCTCAGCCTCCCGAGTAGCTGGGACTACAGGCGCCCGCCGCCTCGCCCGGCTAATTTTTTGCATTTTTAGTAGAGACGGGGTTTCACCGTGTTAGCCAGGATGGTCTCGATCTCCTGACCTCGTGATCCGCCCGCCTCGGCCTCCCAAAGTGCTGGGATTACAGGCGTGAGCCACTGCGCCCGGCTATGTTTGTTTTTTAATTTTTGTAGAGATGGCGTCTCACTGTGTTGCTCAGTCTGGTCTCAAACTTTTGGCCTTGAGCAGTCTTTCCACCTTGACCTCCCAAAGTGTTGGAATTACAGGCATGATCCACTGCACCTGTCTGAAAAGTTTCTATTGAATGGAAAGAACAATGCTATGAAAATATATTTTATTAATGTTCAGGAAATTGTGGAATTTGAAAAACTCTAGCTTTTTAGCAGTTTTAATGGCTACTGTGTGCTTCTAAAATTTGTACCTGCTTTTTTGAAAGGTTATATACGTTTTTGTTTGTTGATGGTGGTGATGTTTCTGCCATTGATCTCACCTGCTAACGTGGAAACATTTCAAGATGTGGTAAAATGTCTTATTTTAGTACATAGTATGGTGTCAGCTACATAAGAAAAAAGCCTTAAAGAATGTAGCTTGAATTGAGGATTGCTATGACTTATTGTTGTAGTAGATTTATGAATTGTGTATCATTATTTTCCTTCAGTGGAAAATTCAGTAACTAGTATGTTACTGGTTACTGGATTGCAAGGGAGGAGAACATGAAACATTGCAATGGAATTAAACTCCAGTGAGCTTGACCCAACTACAATATTGAAGTGAAGGAATACATGAAGACAAAACCTTTATTATAAGTGTGTGTGTGTGTGTGTGTGTGTGTGTGTGTGTGTGATCTGTTGGTATTAAAGTGCCAGGATTACAACATTCTATGAAAATGGTTAATCATATTCAATATTTATTTGAGAAGCTTAAGATGCATGGTTTGGGTGAAACTAGGGTTAGGGGGTGCTGTTTTGAACAGCCAAACTAGAATTCTGCTCAATTATCTCACACAGGCACACCTGTGAGGCATTTCTTATATGAGGCCTCAAGAAAGCTTTTCTCCATTTTGTATTTCAGCATGGATACAAATTTTCGAAATTTCCACAGTAAAGTGTTTAGACTTACCAAAAGGTAGGCCTTGTTATAATAACACCAGTAGGACCAATGTAGTTATTTCTAAAATGATTCAAGCACTTTATACCTTATGTTTCTGGATGAGCTATTAGATCATTACATATTTTCAAGTGAATTTTTGAAATTGTTGGTTCATTGTTTAAATTTTCAGTTTTTTTTTCTGTTGCATTAATCTCTGAGATTTGAAAACGAGAAGAGAAAAAAGATGGATATACATGAATGCTCTTATGCCTTCCTTTGTAACAGCAATTTATTGTGCAGTTGCTTTTGGCTGTAGTTAGTCCTTTCCTTAAGTTAGTTTCTGGTATGGATGTCCACTTTAATTAATTTTTTTTTTTTTTTTTGAGACGGAGTCTTGCTGTGCACCCTGGCTAGAGTGCGGTGCTGTGATCTCGGCTCACTGAAACCTCCACTCCCCAGGTTCAACCAATTCTCCTGCCTCAGCCTCCGGAGTAGCTGGGACTACAGGCGCCCGCCACCACGCCCGGCTCATTTTTGTATTTTTAGTAGAGACAGGGTTTCACCGTGTTAGCCAGGATGGTCTCAATCTCCTGACCTCGTGATCCGCCCGCCTCAGTCTCCCAAAGTGCTGGGATTACGGGCATGAGCCACTGCACCCAGCCCCACTTTTATTTAATTTTTATCCAATTTTACATTTTATATGCCTTGTTACTTCAATTCTTAGCTCCAGAACTACATGTTTAATTCTTCAACGTCTTCTTTAGCACCTCATAAGGTATTCTTTGTTACTTGATGATAGAGAACTATGTAATTTGGTTTTCTTCTTTTGCAATGGAGTGTTCAAATACATCGTTGCTTTTAGGTGAGGGATGTGATTAATTAGAAAAATGAGTGGATCTTAGCTCAATGAAATTTAATCAGCAGAATGGAATTTTCCATTCAGAGCAAATGAGTTCCTAGGACTGGACACACCTAGATCTGTGACCCAAAACCCTTTATAGATTTCATTTCTGAATGAGCTATTAGATCATTGTATATTTTCAGGTTAATTTTTACAATTGTTGATTCATCGTTTAATTTTTAGTTTTATGTTCTGTGGCATTAATCTCCGAGATTTGACATCTAGAAGAAACTCTCATGCCAGCCCCAAACCGTTTCCCTATCTCCTCCTCCCTTGCCTTCCTGGAGTGGAGGGAATGTCAGGCAGAAGCAGAGCCCAGGAGACACTCAGAGACATTCATGGGGACTACTTGTGAGACTTCTCTCTATAGAAGGGACCAACACAGCTTGTACCTTCTCCCTCCCTTGCCCCTGCCTGCATGTGGGTGCAGGTACTTTTGTCAGGACCCCACTGCTTGTCTCAGGTCAGGAGCTGGGAAATCGATGAACAAGATGGAAACCCAACTGCCGACCAGGGTGGTGTTCTGACAGGAGAGCCCTTATAGACACTGATAGAGTGTCTGTAAGACTTGGGCCCTTATAGACACTGGTGAATCACTAAGCTGTAAACAATTTTCTTTGGTCTTCTTGTCAGGTAAAATAAATTCTCCTTCATCCTTTTTAAAGACCCCAGTTACAACCCACGCTGGCAAATGCTTCCTCACTAATATTGTGAGATTTAATTAGAGATAGCATTTTATGTGCTCACCTAAAACTCTACGGTAGACACAAAGGAGTCTGGCTCTCAGATCCCAACACATGGATTATAGAGAAGGCAGAATGCTAGAATATTTAGGGATTTGAAAAAGGACAATTCTTTGTTTTAAGTTTTTGTCCCAGTAAATGGAATTGAGAGACAGCTTCTTTCCTCCTTAGCAGTGGGGGAAGAACAGAATCCAGTAAAACCACTGAGGAAGGTCTTCATTGCAGTGTTTATTTAACATGATTAATTCTAGCATCAGCTGGCATGCTATTTGCATCCATCTGTTTTAAGTGTTTGCAAGCAGAATGGCAATAAGAAACTGGGGTAAGTGTTAAAAATAATTATATGGAATATAGATTGCCCTAGATGCCCTATCTAATGCTGATGGGAAAGGAGATAGCAGGGGGTACCTGGAACCTGGACTTCTCCTTGGAAACATGTCATGACCGGGTATGTTACTAGATTGCAAAGGTGCAGAACATGGAACATTGCAGTGGAATTAAACTCCAATGAGCTCAGCCCAACTACGATATTGGAGTGAAGGAATGCATGAAGATAAAACCTTTATTATAAGTCTGTGTGTGTGTGTGTGTGTGTGTGTGTGTGTGTGTGTGAGATCTGTTGGGATTAAAGTGCCACGACTACAGCATTCTTTGAATATGATAGTGGAGAAAAGAAAAGGTAGAGGAAAAGAGAAAAATCAAAGCAAGAGGAAAAATACTAGAAGAAAAGAAGATGGGAAGCAGAATGGGCATCTCTGAAGAATATAAGGAGTACAAGATCCCTTACAGGCAGTGAACACATAAGAAAGCATCATTCACCAGAAAGTTATACCAGTTTATGCATTAAAACTGGGAATGGCAATGATAGCCATTAGTTAGGGACATACCATCTGAGATTATGCTTAAAATTGTATGCATTTGCATATTTTTATAAGTTTTATTTAATTTTCTTTTTTAGGGATGGTATCTCACTCTGTTGCCCAGGCTGATGTGCAGTGGTACAATCCTAGTTTACTGCAACCTTGAACTCCTGGGCTAAAGCGACCCTCCCACCTCAGCCTCCCAAGTAGCTTGGACTACAGGCATGTGCTACTATGTCCAACTAATTTTGTTATTTCTTTTTTGCAGAGACAGAGTCTCATTGTATTGCCCAGGCTGGTCTGGAACTCCTGGACTCAAGTGATCCTCCTGCCTTGGCCTCCCAAAGTGCTGGGATTACAGGCGTCAGCCACTGTGACCAGCCCATTTGCTTATTTATTGTTTTCGTTTGTTTGTTTTTTGAGACAGAGTCTCACTCTGTTGCCCAGGCTGGAGTGCAATGGCACGATCTTGGCTCACTGCAACCTCCACCTGCTGGGTTCAAGCAATTCTCCTGCCTCAGCCTCCCGAGTAGCTGGGATTACAGGTGCCCAACACCAAACCCAGCTAATTTTTTTGTATTTTTAGTAGAGACAGGGTTTCACTATTTTGGACAGACTGGTCTTGAACTCCTGACCTCATGATCTGCCTGCCTCTGCCTCCCAAAGTGCTGGGATTACAGGCGTGAGCCACTGTGACCAGCCCATTTGTGCATTTAGTGCTTTTATTGTCTTAATCAATATTGAAACTGTGAAAGGGAATTTTAAAACGGTGGAGCCAGGTGAAAAAGAAAATCCAAGAGTCAGAAGAGAGCATCCAAAGAAGATGGCAGAGGCAATAACGTGTAGACTCTGAGACTGAAATTAAAGTATATGGCTAGAAGATGGGCTAGCATAGGATAAGATGAGGTAACATGCTAACACGGAAGATTGAGAAGAATTGCAAATGAGAAATCACGGATAAAACACTGACTGCCTAACAGGATAAAAGCAGAGGATGTTCATAAGCAGCTGTCATCACCAAGGAAGAGGAAAACATGGGAAAGGGTTTGCCCTCGGAGCAGAACAATCCTGCGTGTCACCTCACGTTAAACCATAAATACTTACCAATACCTCTTACAGTGTGTCAGGACACACAATATTAAACCTGGTGCAGATAATGCCTTTTAAAAATGAGTATGATATTTGATTATCAATTCTAATAATGTTATAACTATGTTTAAACCATCCACTTTATTCCCTAGATGAAATATAATTGAATTGAATGTTAAACATATTTAACACGTTTTTCTCTGGGCTTTTGATTTAACATTTTAAAATATGCAATTTAGCTATTTTAAAAAACAGTCTTAAAAAATAATGTAGTATATGAAGATAGGCAGAAGGAAAATTTAGGCACCAAATAATATAGTACATGTTTCCTAACCCATATTATGTGTTTTGGTTGGGAGATGATCTTTGGAAAGTACTGATTCTGTTTTTGTTTCCACAAAACAAAATTTCCAGAGATTATATTTTGGATTCTGCTTGAAAGTGTCCAGTAAACATCGCGCTTCTATCACACTGATAGCCCAGGCGGAATTTTAACTATGTAATTATTTAACCGCAAAATTTTCCACCTTCTCCCCTTATGCATTTGGAGGATAAGCAGTCATGATATGCAGTTCGGTTTCATATTTTCTTTTCTCTTTCTTTTTGCTATATTTCCTAAAGTTCTATTATGGAGAGATACCAGTTTTAAATGTGAAACAGTGTTAACATCTTTGCGTCTTTATCTTTTCCTATCCACTCTTCTCTCTTTTCTTTTCTTTCTTTTTTTTTGAAGGGCTGGAGAGTGACACTTAGCCAATACTTAACCAATACTCTCTTTTTGTTTGTTTGTGGGAATTATATATATATATTTTTTCCTTTTCAATTTGTATTTTAGGTTCGGAGGGTACATATGCAGGTTTGTGACATGGGTCAATTGGGTGTCACTGGGGTTTGGTGTACAGATGATTTTGTCACCCAGGTAGTGAGCATAGTACCTGATAGGTGGTTTTTTGACCCTCAGCCTTTCCCACCCTCCACTTTGAAGTAGACCCTGGTGTTGATTGTTCCTCTCTTTGGGCCCATGCGTCCTCAATGTTTAGATCCCACTTGTAAGCGAGAACATGCAGTACTTGCTTTTCGGTTTCTGTGTTAGTTCTCTTAAGATAATGGCCTCCAGCTGCACTCTGTTGCTTCAAAGAACATGATTTGGTTCTTTTTATGGCTGTGTAGTGTTCCATGATGTGTATTACACCACGTTTTCTTTATCCAGTTCACCGTTGATGGGCATCTAGGTGGATTCTATGTCTTTGCTATTGTGAATAGTGCTGTCTTGAGCATGCAGGTGCATGTGTCTGTTTGGTAGAAAGACTTATATTCCTTTGGATAGATATCTAGTAGTGAGAACGCTGGGTCAAATGGTAGCAACTTGTCTCTTAATAGTTTTTACTTTGCCTCGATCTCCTGATTCTCTCCTTTTTTTTTTCCTGGCCATTCCCTCTGGACTTGCCTCATCTACTATTGATGACGTGCTTGTCCCCTGCTTCCATAGATGTCTCCACAAATGCATGTGCACACGTGCTTCAGCTAAAGATTCCTCAGCTAAAAATTCTCCCTCTCCATCAGTGTTTCTCTCTTCAGCTCACCTGCCCTTCTCTACATGGTTTTAAAGTGAGGTGGCTGTAAATGTGTTTTTCACAATGGAAATTCTCCCAGCAGTGGGGAGGAAAAAAGACATCCTGAAATCTTTTCTCAGCACTATGAGGACCAGCAGAGGTTAACATGTTTTTGAGGCGATAAAGGCGTGTGTCCATCTGTGAAAGAGAGGCATTGGCTTTATCTGCATTCATACTGCCTTACCCACTGTGTGGCTTCATTATTGATTTGCTGTCATGTAGAGTCAATAATGAGAAAACCTAGGTAGCTTTGAACCCAACTTTGCAAGAACCTTTTAGGACTCTGGGACTTCTAACCCTCTATGAAGGTGGAGTTAAGGGGATATAGGCACAGAATGGGGCGGAAGGGAAAGACATTAAGAGAAAGCCTTTAGCAGACCAGAGAATACATGCCGTTTATCAAATTGTTAGATGTCTGTGCTCCAGGAATGTTGATTCAATTATAGTATCTAAAAATAGGACAGAAATAGGGAGGAAATAAAAGGAAATGAAATAGCAGTTTACCTCTGGCAAAAACAAAGAGCCCAATCAGAAAAACTAGACAAAGCCACCCGCAGGACTGGAAGAAACCATGTGAGTTAGGTGTCACTAACCTTGGAAGGACGAGGACTTCCTAATATATATATATATATATTTTTTTTTTGTGTGAAGCACTTTCTCTGCATTTTCTTGATTTGTCCTTAAGTGATTATCTCTCAACCAGCCCCAAAATTTGACTCTTCAAATCATTTGTTCTCTAAGATTTTTAAGCACTCAATTGTAATGGCTTATGTATCAGCATAGTCATGTATAATTCTAAAGCAACATTCACAGTATGGTATCTTGTAATATTTGATTTTCAGTATTAATTCTTTCTTTCAGTTATTATTTGAGTGCCTGTCACATGCCAGGTATTGTTCTAAGCTTCAGGGACTCATCCATGTAGAAAATAAATAAAATTTCCTCCCTTGTGCCACTTATATTCTACAGGAGAGTGGAAAACAAACTTAAGAGTTAAATAAATTAGGTTTTATTTAAAGACAGGGTCTTGCCCTGTCATTCAGGCTGGGTGCAGTGTGTAATCATAGCTCACCATCCTCTCCAACTCCCGGGCTCAAGCAATCCTCTCACATTAGCCTCCCAAGTACCTAGGACTATAGGTGGTGCCACCATGCCCAGCTATTTATTTTCTGTGTCTGTTTCTTTTTGTAGAGATTGGGTCTTGCTATGTCGCCCAAGCTGGTCTGGAACTCTTAGGTTCAAGCAATCCTCCCTCCTTGGCCTCCCAAAGTACTAGGATCACAGACAAGAGCCACCATACATGGCCAAAGTTTTGTATTATTTTAGAAGGTGATGAGTGCTATGAAGAAACCTAGAAGAGGATAAGTGGCATTAGAATTGCTGGGGAAGTTGCAGCATTTTAAGTAGGGTGGTCAATGAGAACCTCAATGTAAAGGGGACATGGGAGTAGATAATTGAAAGAGCTAAGGGAAAAGGCCATGATGATATATGAGAAGGATGTTACAGGCAGACGGAACAGCCAGTGTCAAGGCCCTGGGGTAGGAACGTCCCTGTTCTGTTTAGGGCAGAGCAGTGTATTAGTCTGTTCTCAAGCTGCCAATAAAGATATGCTCAAGACTTGGGAATTTATAAAGGAAAGAGTTTTAGTGGACTCAGTTCCACATGGTTGGGGAGACCTCACAATCATAGCAGAGGGCAAGGAGGAGCAAAGTCATGTCTTACATGGATGGTGGCAGGCAAGAGAGAGCGTATGCAGTCCCTTTACAAAACCATCAGGTCTCGTGATACTTACTGGCTGTCACGAGAACAGCATGGGAAAGACACACCCCCATGATTCAGTTACCTCCCATCAGGTCCCTCCCACAATTAGGGGAGCTACAATTTAAGATGAGATTTGGGTGAGGACACAGCCAAACCATATCAAGCAGTAAGATTCACGTTTCTAGAGAAGAGTGAATGGCAGGTATCAGAGTAGGGTGATGCTATAGAGAACTTTGTAATTTTGAGAACCAGGGAGAACAAATGGAAGGATTTCAACAGATAATTCATGTGTCAAGGTGTGTTTTAAAGGAGCACTTTGCTTAGCTGAGGCTTGCCTGTAGGGGCAAAGGTGGAATGTGGGAGACCAGTTAGAAGCCTGATGCAAGAGTCAGCTTAAGAACCTACAGCTGGGAGGTAAGGAGAAGCGGTTGGGGTTTTTAATACATTTGAAATAAGATTTGCTAATTATATGGATGTGGAGTGTGGGAGAGCGAAGGAATCCCGGAGTTTCTGGCCTAAACACTGGAAAAGGCGGAGGTGGTCACAGGTGATATTGGAGGATGGTCTAGTAGAGACATTCTTGAGGCATCATCAAAGTTTGAATGCTTGAGTTTGAAATGTCTGTGAGACAGCAAACGGAAGATATCACATAAGGAAATGGATGTCAGAGTCTGGAGTTCAAGGGAGAAATCCGTGCTGAAGAGAAAAAACATCAGCCTAGATAGTGTCGATGGTATCTAAAGTCATGAGGCTGAATGAAATTATCAAGAGAATTCTGAGGACAGAGAAGAGAAAGGACCAAGGCTGGAACTTGCCAACAATTTGAGATTGGTAATAATAGGAGGAACCTGGAAAGGAAATGAACATAATTGTCCAGGGTGTAAAAGAAAGCCTGGTAATGTGGAAGTCAAGTGGGGAAAGAGGTATTTCAATGAGAGAGAGGTAGTCAACTGGGTGTAATTCAAGTAGGTCATAAACACACATCTGCTGCTAAGGTTTCCACTACAGATGCAAGGAAAAAGTGTCCTTGTGCTTTTGTCTGTCTGACTCTGGCAGTTGAGATTGAATAGAGGTAGGCAGAGGGACAAAAAGAATGAGGAAAATTGAGAACATAGCAATGCAAATGTCATTTTTTACCTTTACTGGAAAAGTAATAATTTTGGTGGAGTATTGGGGGTAAAAGCCCCAATTGGGGCAGGTTTCAGAGAGAATAAGATCAATAAAATTGGAATCAATATAGCAATATATACATATATGTATATATTTTTAGATGAGAAAATTGTTTTATTGCTTTTAAGATGGAAAATCTAACCACATTTCTCTGTGCTGTAGGGTTGATCTAGGGGCATGGGGTGTTATCAATCAGTACGGAGTATAGTGTGCTACATTAATAAATATCCCTAAAATGGCAGCGACATGCACAACCACTAAAGTTTATTTCTCGCTCAAGTTCAAGGTTCGCTAAGGGTTGACTGTGGCTGTTTTCTGTGTATTCTTAGTTCTGGAACCCAGGCTAATGGAGAAGACTCATTTATTCGTATTATTACTAATTATTTTTATTATTTTAGCAAAGGGGGAAAATGGGCAGAACCACATTGTAGCTCTTAAGGTTTTCACTTGGAAGTAGCCCCACTAATTTCTGTTCATGTTTCATTGGCCAAAGCAAGCCAATTAGCTGTAACTGAAGTCATGGAAGTGAGTCCGTGAAATTCTTTTAAGTTAGGGACAGGGAAAGTCTTGCAAGTGTGTATTTGTCCCCTCGAGAGGTGTGGACAGTTTTTTACACAATAATACAACATACAAGAGGAAAACAATTGTGAGGATGTAGCAAGAGCAAGGTGTTCTATTGTTGGGTTGTCAAGAGTTGATGGAGTTTGATGGGTGACTGTCACCCTTATATTGGGTTCCTATAATTATTCTTTTATGGAAAGAGGGGGCACAACAGATGGGGCCATTATTGTCACGTGGGTAAATGGGTTACTGGTGGTTTGTGCATGTTTTCTTCAGATAGTTAGAATTTTTTCAGTGTAGTAAGAAGCTAGGTTGTATGCTAACAGTGAAGATGCAACAGGAGGGATTGTGGATTAGAAGAGGAAGAAGAAGGTGCTATTTAGCAGAGCCTTTAAGGGAATTCATCAGATAAATTTAGTATGATATACAGGCATCTCGATTAACCTACTGGAGGTTTGTGTTCATGAATTTAATGTGAGATAAGTCAGCATGATTAAATATTTTCTTTCATCTGTGCTGATCAGCAAAGGTGAGGCGGGCACATGATGGGTGGAGAGGTGGATTTCACCAAGGTTGGAGTTTTGCCAAGGAAAAATCAAGAATTAAGATTGTATTAGAATTGAGGGTGTCTAAAGGATCGTGGATTTGATATGACTCCACAACTCTGAGAAAGGAAGATCGGGTACCACCATCCTCATCATGGAAATGACAAACGAATGAAACAAAACCATTTGTCACTTTCTACAAGATTCAGAGGGCTTGTATGTCTATGATCTCAGGCCTCAAAAAGAGCAAATCAGTTATATTTCCACCATAACTCTCTGTGTATGTGTTAGTACAATTTTGTATGTTTGCCCTAGAATGTGAACCATAAATTTGTGAAATGAAAGTGAATAGTAAAAAAAAAAAAAAAAAAAAAAGTAAAGGTACAGTTTTGTATTATCTGTAGCAAAAATGTTACCATAGTTATGTAATCCACAAAAATGGAAGAAATTTATTAGGTATTTAATTTTTACCCAAGAGTAGTACAATGAAGGCAGCTATATAATTAGGTAGGTGACAGTTAAAATATTAGATTTTTTTGTTGAATTTTTTTGGCTCAGAAAACAGGTTTCATGCCTTGCCGAAAAATTACTTAGTTTGATGAAAAAGTAAACAAGACATGACAGTGAAATCGTACAGTGTTGAGACAGGAAATAGCAAAAATGTATTTTTCTCAGTAAATAAGTGGCTGGTGTAAGTTGTCCTCATTTTGGGGTCAAGATCTTATTTTGGTGTCTCAACTGAAGATGCCCTCTTCACAACCTATTAGGTATTGTGACATTGATTAATTATTATCAAGCAGAAAGTATTTTTTGGAAATACTTTGCACTAGGCAGGTAAGGCAGTCGCTACCACAGGGGCACAGGTTTCGAAGCAGTTCAGGAGGAGCCAAAGTCTTGCTGAGAAACCCAAGGCAGACAGCAATTAAAGGATAAGATAATGTATAATTAACTGCCACCGTGTGTGGCGTAGACAATTAGAGAACAAGGCAACACAGATGTTGCAAGGTGCTGATTATGGGTTTGAACAATAATGAGAAATGGAAGAAAACATCATCAGCGTGGGCCGACGCTGTCAAGGGTGGTGTGTTTTCTCATGTGCTGTTACCCTCTAATCAATGTTGAGTTGGTAGTATTCCCAGGAATGGCTGTTTGGCTTCTCTTCTCTTACCAGAGAATTGCTCTGCCCTATAAATGTAGAGACTGACATGTAGACACACTTGGATCATGAATTTCCAATCTATTCTAAAAGAAGTACAGCAGCAAAGAAAATCAAATCACATTCAGTGCCTTTCTGGAATATTCCCAAGTACTCAGTAGTCATTCTAGCTCACATCTTAAGTCTGCTAGGGTTCAATAAGTATACCAGATGCATATTTTTTGAACTAATTCCAAAATCTAATTCACTTTAATCAATAGTCATCTCCTATGAATTCCTTGTGTTTTCTTCACCATAAAATATTTTTGTGATTAATCTTTCAGTAGACCAAAGGTGAGGTACTTTGAGATTATATTTCTCTAAATCATGAATGATTCATTTTTTTACTAAAAGTAAACACATCCATCATATTAAATCCATATCATGTTCTGTTGTATATTGTCACTTAAATGTTTTTATTATTTTTAAACAGGTTATATAATTGCATAGAGCTTCAGGCTATCTACATAGACAAAATATCTGAATAAAAGTACAATGATCATATTTTATCTTGTCAGTTTAAATTATGTTTAATGATTTTAATTCCAGGGAAAACTCTAATGTGCCAAGTTACCAACTGAAATGTGCCCAATATCAATCCTTTATTTTTAAATATAGCATTGTAAGTTGTTAAGTAAGTTAACTCTTACCCCTAAAAAGACATGATGTTCACTTTTCTTATCATATGCTAGAATAAAAATTTCTGACAATGAATGTGCCAGCAAACTTGCAAGTAAGGATCTCAATAGAAGATTTAAACAAAATAATTATTTTGTTCCGTATTCTGTTGCTTTTGTTTTTTGATGAGATAATTAATTTTCATCAAATTTTAAGTGATCAATTTGTAGTAAATTTTGGGAAATGTGTTCATTATTTAATCACAAATTTGGTATCTTAAACACATTGACAAGGTCAAACTTGTCTGCAGCAAATGGTTACTATTAAAAATTTGCCATAGAGGTGAAAACTGCAATTTATACTATTTCCAAGCTATCAATGCTTCAGTTATTACATGTGTTCATATATATGTGTGTGTGTGTGTGTGTGTATGAACATGTATGTGTGTGTGTGTGTGTGCATGTATACCCAAATTTTAAAGTAATGGTTTACTGAAAGGCCTTTTTTTCTCTTCATATGACTAAGATATCTGAAGTTCTGCCAAAAATTGCTAAGATTGTATGCCCTTCTGAAAAATTGCAATGTGTTAATAACATATTTTTATGATATTTCGTATTGGATATGTTCATTACCCCTGTATGAAGTCTTCTCTTGTGATGATGAGTTGATCAGACCTCTTACATTGAGAATATTTTTAGGTATAAACTTTATATAGTCTCTGACAAAAATCTGATGGTGAGCGTGTGGGTAAGTTGCTTTGGGCTCACCTGATTGTGTTTTCATTGTTGTTGATTGTCATTATTTTACTAATTTGGGAGTAAGGGCTTCTTGTTTATGGTCTATTTCTAGATCATCTTCCCTTAGATTACATCATGTAATGAACTGGCAGAAAATATTAAGTAGATCTTATTCAAACGAAAACTTTGAACCTAAATGGAGATTTATCAAGCTAAATTAGCCTAATTGTCTGTAACAATGACCACAGCATATTAATAAAACCTCTGACCCTTACATATATACATGTGCATTTTAATGATCTTCCAATATGAAAGACATTTTGTAATTTAATCTGCTTGTTGAACGATTAATATGATATTCACTAAGTTTTACTTATCTAATTCTTAATTCACCTAATTTATCTAATTCTTAGTAATCTAAATGATTCAAGCCTCTTACGGATTTTTATCTCTACCCAGCTTTTCATCCAGCTGTCTGTCTGGTCATCTCTGCCTTGGTGTGCTTGAGAATTATTTCTGGTTCTGTGACTCCAATGCACTTTGCAGTCTTTGAACTTGAGTTGGCAGAATCGAGCTTCCTCTAGACAGATCACTGAATCTCTTTTCTCCTGTTGAGGTTTGTAGGAACACTTTTCTCAAAGCTGCCAAAACACTGCTGCTTAGTCTATGCAAATCAACAACTACAAATGCACGTCACTCAATCAACATTATGAAACTGCGTTTTGGAATGCTTGATGTTCACAAAATGTGGTCTTGTGACAATATGATGTATTCATTTAAGCCACCTTGAGGTTTCAAGTTGGCACCATTGACAACACACCTCTTAGATGTTAAGTGTTATAATTTGTTGCCTCTCATTTTCCTATGCTGCTTCACTTCATTAAATCTGAATAATTAAAAATATTCATAGCATCGCTGAAGTCACTTCCCAGGAGCTAAGGAATGTATCGATCTGTACCTGATCCAGTTCCTGCTGACATTTGCTTGGATGCAGAGGCCATCCTTCGCTTTCCATTGATTTTTGTCAATTGATGCTTTTCTTCTTTCTTTCCTGGTGACTTAGGAATGTTCTGAAACTGTGCATTCAAGTCAACACATGTTAGATTCATAACTAGGATTCACCTTCACAGTGAACTGGTCCCAATTTGCTGTGTTTTATTCAGCCTGTCAACTCACACTGTCTGGCTAAAAGATGCTAATGCAGTGTTGGCCAGTCTCCTGTCATCTCCTTCTAATTGTTTGGTCTCAAAGCAATAGTGCATGTTACACGTATCCATTTAGCTGTCCAATTAACACGTGTTTCTAGACAATTCTGATAAAGGGTCTCTCTTCTCCTTTCAGCCCAAACAAAGCAAAACAAAACAAAAGGGTACTTATAGGATGTTGATCTATGTTTTATCTTTTTTTTTTTTTTTTTTTTTTTTTGAGATGGAATCTCACCCTACCACCCTGGCTGGAGTGCAGTGGCTCTAACCCCACTCCCTACAACGTCCGCCTCCCAGGTTCACACAGTTCTCCTGCCTCAGCCTTCTGAGTAGCTGGGACTACAGGTGTGTACCACCACACGCGGCTAATTTTTGTGTTTTTAATAGAGACGGAGTTTCGCCATGTTGGCCAGGCTGGTCTCAAACCCCTGACCTCAAATGATCCAGCCACCTTGGCCTCCCAAAATGCTGGGATTACAGATGTGAGCCACCGCCCCAGCCTGTCTTTGTTTTATCTTAAATCTCTTAGGCTGAGACTCATATGGTCCCACTTACCTATCTTTTTACAGCATGAAATTGTCCAGTTAAACTTACAGCTCTTTATTAACGGCCTTAAGACTCTTCATTTTGAATGGATAAAATAGGAATAGGCTGTGAGCGCCAACAGTATTAATGTATCTTCATGCATGATATAGTAGTGTTGACATCTTTCTTTTCCTTTTCTGTTTTTAAATGAAGTTCAGGAAACCAATATGAAAGGTAAGAAATTGCCAACATCTTGGACTGTCAAATGATGGCAGGCACCAAGTTAAATAATTCAACAAATCTTTGGCAGCATCAGTTTCAAAGGTATTTAGATACAACCACCGTGTAATTCTACACAATTTAATTAAATCATTTATCAAATCCTGTACAACTTGAATGATTTAACTGATATCAGAATAATTCATTTTTCAGATAATTATTTTTATATTTAATGTGCTAAAACATATGACATTTCTCTTGCATAATTTGCAGATTGTTACTTATTTCATTATTTTATTATTTTTTAAATTTCAACTTTTATTTGATACATGTACAGATTTATTAAATGGAAATATTGCCTCATGTTGGGGTTTGCAGGAAGGATCCTGTCACCCAGGTAGTGAGCATAACATCCAATAGGTAGTTTTGTAACCCCCCATAACCAGCACCCTATAGTAGTTCTCAGTGTCTTGCTCTTTTGCCCAGGTGCAATCAAAGCTCACCATAGCCTCCAACTCCTGGCCTCAAGTGATCCTCCTGGCTAGGGCTTCCAGTGTACCAGGATTAGAAGTGTGAGCCACCTCGCACAGCCCCAATGCTTGATCTTTAAGAGCTTCAGGCAACAGAAGGGTTTTGTCTGCCTGCCACAGCCTTCCATCTTTTTGAGATGTGTTTACCTGAGACAGCTGAGTAGGTGACAACCTGAACTATGGTTGCTGGCAATTGGAAAACAGAAGATTGTTCTGTTGATCCATTGGGAGAAATACAGAAGTCTGCAGAAGAACAGAATCCCAGGGTTTTTTTCTGGCAAGGAATTACTCTAGAGAGCCACATTAAAAATTTAATTCCTGCTGGGCACAGTGGCTCACACCTGTAATCACAGCACTTTGGGAGGCTGAGGACAGATCATGAGGTTAGGAGTTCGAGACCAGCCTGACCAACATGGTGAAACTCCGTCTCTACTAAAAATACAAAAATTAGCTGGGTGTGATGGCATGCACCTGTAATCCCAGCTGCTCGGGAGGCTGAGGCAGGAGAATTGCTTGAACCCAGGAGATGGAGGTTGCAGTGAACTGAGTTTGTGCCATTACACTCCACCTTGGGCAAAACAAGCAAAAAACTCTGTCTCAAAAAAAATTAATTATCCTTTGTTGATGTTATTTATTTATTTATTTATTTATTATTTTTAGAGACAGGGTCTTGCTCTGTCTCTCAGACTGGAGTGTATTGGGTGAACCCCACCCCCGATATTCAACATGGGTTCTTTTCTATTTCCCTAAGTGTCTTGGCTGGTTTGAGAAATAAAGGGAAAGGGTACAAAAGAGAGAGATTTTAAAGCTGGGTGTCCAGGGGAGACATCACGTGCCAGCAGGTTCCGTGATGCTCCCTGAGCCATAAAACCAGGAAGTTTTTATTAGCGATTTTCAAAAGGGGTGGGAATGTACGAATAGGATGTGGGTCACAAAGATCACATGCTTCACAAGGTAATAAAATACCACAAAGCAAATGGAGGAGGAAGGGCGAGATCACAGGACCACAGGATGGGGTGAAATTAAAATTGCTAATGAAGTTTTGGGCATGCATTGTCATTGATAACATCTTATCAGGAGACAGGGTTTGAGAGCAGACAACTGGTCTGACCAAAATTTATTAGGCGGGAATTTCCTCATCCTAATAAGCCTGGGAGCGCTACAGGAGACGGGGCTTATTTCATCCCTTTGTCTACAACTGTAAAAGACAGCCGTCCCCCAAGCAGCCATTTCAGAGGCCTCCCCTCAGGGGCCATTCTCTTTCTCAGAGATGTTCTTTGCTGAGAAAAAGAATTCAGCGATATTTCTCCTTTTGCTTTTGAAAGAAGAGAAATATGGCTCTGTTCCGCCCAGCTCAGAGGCAGTCAGAGTTTAAAGTTATCTCCCTTGTTCCCTGAACGTTGCTGTCATCCTGTTCTTTTTTCAAGGTGCCCAGATTTCATGTTGTTCAAACACACATGCTCTACAAACAATTTGTGCAGTTAACGCAATCATCACAGGGTCCTGAGGTGACATATATCCTCCTCAGCTTATGAAGAAGATGACAGGATTAAGAGATTAAAGTAAAGACAGGCATAGGAAATCACAAGGGTATTGATTGGGGAAGTGGTAAGTGTCCATGAAATCTTCACAATTTATGTTTAGAGATTGCAATAAAGACAGGTATAAGAAATTATAAAAGTATTAATTTGGGGAACTAATAAATGTCCATGAAATCTTTACAATTTATGTTCTTCTGTCATGGCTTCAGCTGGTCCCTCCGTTCGGGGTCGCTGACTTCCCTCAACAGGAGTGGTATGATCACAGCTCACTGCAACTTGAAATCCTGAGGTCAAGTGATCCTCCCACCTCAGCTTCCCAAGTAGCTTGGACGACAGGCATGCACCACTACACCTAGCTAATTTGTCTATTTTTATTTTTGTAGAAACAGGGTCTCACTCTACTGTCCAGTCTGGTCTTGAACTCCTGGCCTCAAAGGATCCTCCCACCTAGTTCTTCCAAAGTGCTGGGTTTATAGATATGATAGTGCCCAGTCATTTGGTTGCTATTTTTACATTTGTACCATTATCTTCATCCTCAATAGGAATTCTGATAGTATTGTAGGCAGAATAGGGTCAACTGGAACACACATTTTTGTTCTTTAGGTAAAGATGATGAAGCTTAAAATGTAGCTAACATTGTTCCTGCAATGAATATGTGAATTTCTAAATTTGGGACAAAAATTAAAAAAAAAAAGTTGCGTGTATTAAACACCCTCTTGGCTAAGTGGCAGCTGTAATGATTTCACTTGGGGATAGCCATTGCTTCTTAACTCATGCTAACAGTGCATTAGAGCTATTGATTTTTAGTGGCTGCTGTGCTTTCGTGATTGTAGATCATTTCTGTCTTTGCAAACTGTTTGATGACAAAGCTGGCTTTGTCACAGAGTAATGATAAAAGAAAGGACCTACCAGAATTTCAAGTGAAATGTGTAACATATATGATAATGCATGGTGACTACAATGGTTATTTCCTGATGTTGCTATTTAATAGCCATGAAAGCATCCTACTGAAATGGAATATTTCTGCCTTGAATGGCTTAGTTAGCTCAAAAATTTTGAAAGCTTTCTCAGTAAAATATGGTGCCAGGCACTGAAAGATTCCTTTTGGAGGAGCCAGAGTCAATTTGGATGATGTTTATGAAATGCTGCTAGGAAATTGGGTGGTGTTTTCTAAATGATCTTCCTAGTAATAATTTATGCTGTAAATCAGAAAGGTTGCCATCTCTCTGGATCGAAATGCATAGTCATATGCCCATAAATGCAAGGATTTGACCTCCTATAAAATAGCTCACTCTTCCTCCTCATTTATGTGATGATTGTGTACCATCTGAGCGCTGAGAAACCCATTGGCCATCTTCCACTTGTGTGTGACTGGAGGTGCTTGCCGCAGCTCTGTGATGCCCTGAGCCAGCACGCTCGTGGAGTTCCAGTCTGCTGCATGAACAACAAGTGGAGAAACATGATCTTCCTAAACTGCTCACAAGCTGCTAAATGAGTGATTTGTGTTCCCTTTGAATTCATGGTGTAAATGGAAATGCTTGCTCCTTCCCGGGTTATTACTCTGTGTACATGCCATTTGAGGATGCAGATAATTGTTGCATCTTCACTGAAGCATCCCATCTTAGTCCAGATTTCTGTTTTCGCAGACCAAAAGGGCAAAGTCAGACTTGGCAGACAATGCAGCTTCAGTCTCATGGGGGGATTTCTTTGTCTTATCAACCTCAGTCGTGGGCTTTCCAGGCATTATAATTTCACATGTAATATGGTGGGTGTCCATCTGAGCAAGTGTGGTGCCTCAGTAGGGTTGGAGGAGGCACTTGGAGCTGATGTAGAGAAAGGAAAGTGAATTAAAAGTGGAAGGAGACAAAAGAAGCGAGGAAAGGTTGTTTTTCACACCAGAAAAAGGTTTTCAAAACACCAGGGAAGCCTCAGAACCAATCCAGGTACTGCTTTTATTTCTGAACTCTGTTATAATTTGTGATGTCAGAAGCTTCTATGGAATCTATGGATATGTGCAGAAATAATTTGCTGCTGTGCGTGTTCTGTGTTACACATTTAGAAGCAGTTGTGGCATCATGGAATACATACTATTCTTTAATCCCAATAGGGGCTTCAGTTCTAAATATCACAAAAACAACAATTGGGAAAGGCCCACATACACATATACAGGTTGGCCTGTAGAGACGGAGGTGGCCAATGTGGTGTGTTTTGAACAGATGGGGATGCTCTCTGCATACCGCCCCCGCACCACAGGACAGCTGACAGGCAGCCCAAATGCCCGTGCAGACTGCTGGACTCCAGATGGCTTGCTGGTGCTGGCTGGCACACCTTCAAGTCCTGCCTTTCTTGGGTCCCTAACAGAATTCGCATTACCTGAAATTTCAGGGAATTTGTGGGGCTGGCTAACCAGATTCCTTATATAACTAGTGATGTGCGGTCAGAAAGAGAATAGACAAATAGGAATGCAATGGCTGCCTGTGTGTATTAGTTTTCTATTGCTGCATATTGAACTACTGCAAACTCAGTGGCTTAAAATCACACATATTTATTATCTCACAATTTCTGTGGGTCGGGTGTCTGGGCATGTCTGAGCTGGATTTCCTGCTCAGTGCCACACAGAGATGCAATCAAGGTGTCGGCTGGGCAGCATGACTCTCAGGAGGCTCATGGTCCTCTTCCAAGCTCCCTCAGGTATTGGCAGAATCTGGTTTCTTTTGGTTGTAGGATTGAGGTCCCCTCTTTCTTGCTGAATGTGAGCAGGGGCAGATGTCAGCTCCTAGAGGTCCCTCTGGCAGCTTCTTGCCATGAAGCCATCGCGGGGACTCTTTCCCAATTTTGCAGCACGTATCTTCAAGTCCAGCAGGAGAATCTCTTACTTCCAGTCAGCTAAGAAAATAATCTTAGATAACATAACCTAATCAAGGCAATGGCATCCCATCCCATTTCCTAGGTAATGCAGTATACTCAAGGGATGACTTCTATCAATCTCATAGGTCCAGCTCAAATTCAACTTCCTGGGATTACAGGAGGGCATGGCTTATTAGGTCCTTCCGAGTCATAAATGCTCTAATGTATAAACTTCCTAGGGTTTCTATAACACATTAACGCTGGGTGGTAATTGGTGTAAACTGGGTGACTTACAACAACAGAAATTTATTCTCTCCCAGTTCTGGAGGCCAGAACACCAAAATCAAGGTGTTGACAGGGTTGGTTTTTTCTGGAGCCTCTGAGGGAGAATCTGTTCCTTGTCTCTCTCCTACTTTCTGGGGACTGCCGGTAATTTCTGGCTTGTCTTGGAAGCGTCACTTCAATGTCTGTCTTCATCTTTACAGGCCTTCTTCTCTCCGTATGTTTCTGGATCCTCTCCTCTTCTTAAAAGGACACTAGGCATTGGATCTAGGGACCACCACAAATCTGTGATGATTTTATCTCCAAGGAAATTACATGATCACATCTGCAAAGACCCTGCAGTAGTACCTCTTTATCCATGGTTTTGCTTTCCAGGGTTTCAGTTCCCTGTGATCATTTAATCTCTAGGCTCAGTCAGTTAACTCTTGAGAGGTTAAGAGTTAATCTCTTACTGTGCATAATTTATAAATTGAACTTTATCATAGGCATTAATACATAGGAGGAAACATAGTGTCTATACAATTTGATACTAGCTGCAGTTTCAGGCCTTGAAACATATCCTCATAGATAATGATGTGGGGTGTTATATATTTCCACATAGGATCACATTCTGAGATTTTGGTGGATGTGAATTTTTGGGACATTATTCAACCCAATACACCCTGTCAAGCTTTGCCCATGACCTGACACTGCCCAATCCTCTGGTCTCATCTTGCAGTGGACTCTCCTTCCCCTTTTCTGGAATATTTCCTTACAACCCGCTTTCTAACTCCTTAACTCCTAATTCAGATCATCCTGGGCTAGGAGTAATATTCAAGTGATATCTCACTAATCATTAGAGAAGATGGGGTCACCAGGAGATAAATAGGTAAGCAGATAGATAGGTAGGTAGAGATTAATAGATAGATAGATAGATAGATAGATAGATAGATAGATAGATAGACAGACAGACAGACATGGATGAATAGATAGATGATGGAGATGGATAGATAGAAAGATAGGTAGATAGATGATATATACGTATGAATAGATAGATAAATAGGTAGATAGAGATGAATAGGTGGATAGATGATAGATGGATGGATAGATACATAGAGATGATAGATATAGGTAGATAGAGATGGATAGATAAATGATAGAGGAAAGGCAGATAGATACATAGATGCATAGATAGATATGGATACATGGATGGATGATTGATAGATAGATAGATAGATAGATAGATAGATAGATAGATAGATAGATAGATAGGGACATGGGTAGACAGGTAGATATTTGATAGATATAAAGATGTTAGAGATGGATAGATAGATGACAGAGATGGATAGATAGGTAGGTAGATAAGTAGATAGATATTTAGATAGAGATGAATAGACAGGTAGATAGGTAAATAGACAGTCAGACAGACAGGTAGGTAGGTAGAGGACACAGATAGATAGACAGGTAAATGATAGATAGATGGTAGAGATGGATAGATAGAAAGACCTCTTAATCCCTATGTATCAATCCATCTCTATAGCTATCTGTAATCACACATGTAAATGTCTACATGCTCATTAATAACATTTTCACAGTAGGAATTCAGTGATTTAGTGATTATTGAGTTAATTGTTGCATAAGGCTCCCTAAGGGCAACACTGGGTCTTCTTGATCACTATCCTCAGTGCTATCATTTTACAGTGGGAGGAAGCTTATCTTCCTACCAAAAGCATTCTGTGGCTCTGAAGTGGGAGAGAGATAGATTCTCTGCCACCTTTCCCAAACCAGGGATCCTGGTTCCAACATCAGGATTTACCTGGTGCTTAAAGGATTCATTCCATTGCATTAATTGCATTCATGCACATGAGTATTTTCTGAGCATCTCTGAGGAAGGCAACAGTTTCTGTGGTGAATGGTGTGGAGAGCACAGTCACTCCTCATTACAGCACTGGAAGTAATCACAGTGATGATAACATAGCCTGCATTCTACCCAGAGCCATTTTTAAGATTTAAAAAATCTACTTGGCATTATTTTCTTCAGTTGAGTAACTCTTTAATGTATTTTGTGACTCCCCATTTTATTTTTCCTTTTGTAAAGAAGGCACAATTTTACTTTCACCCTGTTAGAGTTTTTTCTGATGGTCCTGAGAATTAAATGGACAAAGGACAGATCAGTAGGAGAAAAACATACAAGCCCATGTAATTTAAGGTTTTTGTGACATGAGAAAACCCTCAGATGGAAACGAAGACTCAAAGAAGTGGCAACACCTCAATGCTTTTAGAAAAGGTTGAACGAAGAGAGGCGATAGTGGAAAAGTAGCTAACTTATGTGGAGGCTAAAGAAAGATGTGGATTATTTTAACATGGTCTTTTAGTACACAATTCTCTTGATCTCAGCCTCCCCTTCTCACTGACAAGAATGCTTTTGCCTTCTGATATAGGGAGGGCACAGTCCATACGGGAGTTTCATCTCTTGCTTTCAGAAAGGAAAACAGGATCAGAGCAGCTTTCTTGCACCTGCTGTTTTTTTCCTTTCCTTTCCTTTCCTTTAAGGGCCTGGAGCTTAAATAACTGTACACCAACATAGCATTTATTGGGTGGCAGATTCCGCCAACCTTTCACTTTACATCCTTCTGTTATCATCTGAATTTTTGTAAATATCACTCACAACTTTTGTACGTGGTTTCTTAATATTTTCCAAATATCTATATGCAAAAATAATGTTCATTTGGCATACTCTTATTCTTCTTAAAAATTTTATTTTATTTTATTTTAAGTTCTGGGATCCATGTGCAGGACGTGCAGGTGTGTTGCATAGGTAAACGTGTGCCATGGGGTGTGCTGCCCCTACCAATCCATCACTTAGGTATTAAACCCTGCATCCGTTAGCTATTTATGCTAATGCTCTCCCTCCCCCCGCCCTCCCTGACAGACCCCAGTGTGTGTGGTTTCCCCCCCTGTGTCCATATGTTCCAATTGTTCAGCTCCCACTTATAAGTGAGAACATACGGTGTTTGATTTTCTGTTCCTGCATTAGTTTGCTGAGGATAATGGCTTCCATCTCCATCCATGTCTCTACAAAGGACATGATCTTGTTTCATTTTATGGCTGTGTAGTATTCCATGGTGTATATGTACCATATTTTCTTTATCCAGTCAATAATTGATGGGCTTTTGGGTTGATTCCATGTCTTTGCTATTGTGAATAGTGCTGCAGTGAACATACACTTGCATGTATCTTTATAACCACATTGAGAAACCGTCTCACACAAGTCAGAATGGTGATTATTAGAAAACTCAGAGTTTTTAATAACATCTTTGAAATGATGACCCGTTAGTCTAGAATCATCAGTGCTTCCAGGCCATACCTTCCCCATTCTTAACTTGAGTTCTGACTTCATTCTTGAGCTTATTGGAGTTGCCCAGAGCTTGATTTCTTAGAGTGAATTATCCTGTGATTTTACTCTATGCCTAAGTTAGGTGGACTTTCTTAGCACGCTAATCTCTAAAAATACCTTTTCAAAGGAGAGATTGGGAAACTTTTTCTACCAAAGCATGGTAGATCTTGTGCCATTATCAACTGTGTCTCATGTCAGAGAGTTCTAAGGTAAGTGAAATTTTTGTGTGTTTGTAGCGTGGTCATAAAGACATTTCGCCGAGTGGATCACAAACAAACCAATGGAGCACAGAGGGCTTGAAAGCAATGGCAGCTGGTGGAAGCATAGGACAGGGCACAGTGGGAATTTCATGGGACCACGAACTAAGAACAGAACCCACGACCAGGCTGTTTTTCCTTCCAGGGGCCCAGGCTTTCTCAGCTCAGTCTTCGCCTGCATGCTGCTTTGAGCATGTTTGACTTCTTTGAGAAAATGAGCCACCCAAGAGGCCTACATCCGAGTCACCTGCACTCAGATCCCAGCCAGTAGTAGGGCGGGCCCACGTGGGGTGGAGTGGTGCACGTCCTCACCACCTTAGATACAGGGACCACCTACCTCATTTTAGATGGAGTGGGCAGATAATCTGCACAGATACTGCCAAAGGTGTCCACTATTGTAGAGACACCTTTTGTTTTTCTCCCTCCATCCTGGACATTTTGTTTGCTTTTCTTTACTTCACTATTTTTTACAATAAACTGCCAGGGTATGTCTCCATGTCTAGCTCTTTTTGTGAATTATTCTGGAAATAACAGCCTCTGCAAGGATGTTGAAGTGACAAAGATATTTTTCAATCGCGTCTGATTCCTTTCAGATATTTCCATCTTCCTACTCCATTATCCATCTCCTTTTTAAAATTTCGTTCTGTTTTTGAGACAAGGCCTTGCTCTATCACCCAGATTGGAGTGCAGTGGCATGATCACGGCTCGCTGCAGCCTTGGCCCCAGGCTCAGGTGATCCTCCCACCTCAGCGCCCCCAAGTAGCTGGGACTACAGGTGCACACCCCATGGCCAGCTAATTTTTGTGGTGTTAGTAGAGATGGGGTTTTGCCATGTTGCCCAGGCTGGTCTTGAACTCCTGGGCTCAAGTGATCCACCCGCCTCAGCCTTTATGTTGTCTTTACCAGTTGGTTGCCTCTCTTTCCCACATTTACTAATACCACTGGTTCACTGTCACGATATCACTTACTTTTTTGACTACATTCAGTGATCTTTCTTTTCTGATTTATGTATGTATTTCCTGAGTGTCATTCTTTATTAAAAATGTATATGTATATATGTGTACACAAAAGTATACATATATGTGTATATATCCTAAACGACTCTATTATTTATTGAAATAAATAATGTATGTATAATTATATATTTATATATAATGTAAGCATTAGTATATAATGTATATTATGAATACATTATATATACATTTTATAAATAATTTGGTTCTATATGTACTATATATGTATACACACATATATGTGTTTATAATATATACAAATTGTAACTGTGTGTATATATGTGTTTATGTGTATATATATTATATATATAACATTAATGTGATAAAAGTGTATGTGCATATATGTGTATTTGTGTGTTTGTACATACTCATGACCACATTTAAAGAATACCATTGTAAAAGCTGACCATATAATCGTCTGTGTGCATATATATGCAGCAAAAATGCCATCATCTTCATTAATAAATTCTTTATTAATAAATATACATTGGTTCACAATATCAACCTCAGCATTATATACATTTCAACAAACATGCTCATTGTTTTAAGCATACATTATTTATCCATATTTATTTTGTTTTAAGGTGAGATTGTTATAACTCCCTCTTTTTTCAAATTTTTAGCTAATGGTACTTTTAAAAAAGAATGACTTTATCATACTCAAATTATTACTAGTGGGATAAACAGTGTAATAATGGGGAAAAACTTCCTTTGTTCCAGCTATAATTATCTGTACTTGTTTATTTGTTTTATTCAATTTAACATTCATGTTTTATTTAAGTCATCAATATTATAATTTTGTTCTGTTACCAAAGATCTTATTGGGAATTCTAAAGTCATAAATTATTTTGAAGAGGTATTGATACTATTACACATTTGATTTATACCTGGATGGAATGTTTTTAAATATGTAAGCGTTCTTTATGTTTCTCATTATTTTATATATTTTATGTAACGTGTTTTTATTAAAAAGTATTGAGAAATATCACTTCTTAGAGTTATTACTAGAACATTTATCATGAATGTGTAAAGAATTTTTTTCAAGTATATTTATACACACATATATGAAAGATCATTTTTTGTTAATTTTATACAATTCTAAATAATAAATCATTCATTCTAACTTATATAGCTGATTCTCTAAATTCTCTCTCTCTGGTTGGATAGTCATATGCAGTAGTTACTTTATTTTGTCTCCTTCTTTCTGATATTTCTGATATTGGCTTTGAGTCTGCAGAAATATCTTGAAATGTGATGGTGAGAACATTATTGCCCTGTTTATACTTTTAGTGAAAATTCACTTAGTGCCACATTTCTTCTCCTATTAGTTGATAAGATTAAAAAGGATTTCCTGCCAAAATAAATATTCCATGTACTCTACTTTTTAAATTTAATACATTAATAATACCAGATGCTATTTGCCATCTTTCAAATAACTTTTTTCTCCTTTGATCTTTCCTTCAACTATCCACCTGACTTTTTTCCTTCAAATGTGAATGAGACAAAGCAAAACACTTTACTTCTTCCCATTGAACCATCTTACTATATTTTTAGAGTCAACCTAATTCCTTATTAGGTCACTGCATAGTTTTTTAAAAATTTAATATTTTACACTATTTATTATAATGATCATTGGAGGAACAATCAGAATGTGTTAAGATTCTTTACAAGTAACTTTTACGTTTTAGTGTTCTTGCCCTTTGAACTGCGTTTTGGATGAAGAACTGTTAGGATTTTCTGTGCTTGGGGATGCTAAAGGTGTTTACACCTGACTGAATGCCCAGAACTTGATCATATAGATTTTTCTATTGATAGTCTCACCTCCTTATGGTTATTCTCTTGTAAATTATCTTTACCTCAAGACCAAGATTTGCAAATACATTGATTTTCAGTAGGTGCAGTGTTCACATAGTATCTTCTTAAACAATTACTTTTTACAGCGTCTTTTGTATATCACTGGTTGCTTCCCTTTACTCAGATCTAAGGTACATCTCTGTTTCTGTATTTTTCCTTATGAGTGGTCTGGATTTTAATTCTTTCAATACACTTTATATTTTCTTGGAGTATGCTTTGCCAACTCATTCTTTTATCTCAGACTGTTCTCTTCTTATGTCTCTGAAATAAAGAAACTGCATCTTATTTTGCTCCATGAAAAATCACAAATGATTATGTAAGTGTTTCTTTCGAGTGTTCCTGAGAGGACTATGGTTGTCTTTTATTCTATGTTGTATGTCTTTTTTAAGACTTTATTTATTAGAGCAGTTTTAGGTTCACAACAAAATTTAAGGGAACATACAGAGAGTTCTCATATATCCCCCACCCCCACACATGCACGGTCTTCCCTATTTTCCACATCACCCACCTGAGGGGTGTGTTTGTTACAATCCATGAACTTACACTGATATCTTCATCACCCAAAGTCCATTGTTTATAGCAGGGTACAGTCTTGGTGGTGGTGTACATTCTATGAGTTCGGACAAATCTATAATAACATAAATCCACCTTTACAGTATCACACAGAATAGTTCTGCAACCCTAAAAATCCTCCATAAAAAAACCTCCACAATTTTAGCAGTTTATAACAACAAAGGCTCATTGCTTTTTTCTGAAGTTCATGTCTGTTGTGGGTGGACTTGCTTGTTACTAGGTAGACAGATATTAGAAGGTGGGAAAAGAATAATACCTCTCCAGGAAAGGACAGGAACTATTTTGAACCAATAATACAGCTCACTACACAAAATGAGTGAACACAGTCACACTGAAAGAGAGATGAGTGACATATGCTTAAGTTACGCTTATGCTTACGTCTCACTCACCCAAACTGGAGTGCGGTGTGGCACAATTGTAGCTCACTGCAGCCTGGAATCCCTGGACTCAAGCAATCCTCCCACCTCAGCCTCCTGAGCAGCTGGGACTACAGGCACACACCTGTGTGATTTTGTTATTTATTTATTTATTTTTATAGAAACAGGGTCTCACTATGTTCCTAGACTGGTCTCAAACTCCAGCGTTCAAGCAGTCCTCTTGCCTTGGCCTCCCAGAGTGCTGGAATTACAGGCATGAGCCACTGCACCCAGCCTCCTTTAGTGTTTAACTGAACAGAATAAATAACCTCTTCATTATGGTGAATCAGCTAAGTTCAAAAGAGTAGCAAAAGCCTTCGTGGGCAGTAGTGATTACCCTATCTTCCAAATACTTGAGTGACCTTATGCTTCTTAAAATATATATTTTAGGGCTCTTAATTGAAATCAATTGCCTTTATATTCTCTATTACAGCATACTCAGAAATTGAAGAGCGGGATGATTTTGTATAAATCTAGACTAATTTTGTTTTTCTGAAATGAATAGAACCATTTGCCATGTCAGGCACACACACAAGAAAAGCTAAGGGTGAGCTGTGAATGATTTGACTAGGAACAATACTTGGGCTGCTTTTGGATGTTGACAGTTTATTCCCTACATAGATAGCAAAAGGAGAATTCACCAAAGGTGCCAGCCCTTCAGAATCCTTGTCCCACACCACCAAAAAGTCCTGTGACGGAAATTCCACCTATTAATCAGCTGCTGTGTCCTGACTACAGAGAAAAGCATGATGCAACAGAAAGCAAACTTTTCCACAATCTCATAGCAAGGAAAAAAAAAACATATATGTATGTATAATATGTGTACATATATAAGAAAATATGTATTTACATATATAGTAAACACATACAAATATACGTGTGTGTATGTGTATATATACACACATACTTTGTTTTGTTAGGTATTTTTTATGAATATTTATTAAGAAAAGTCACATTGGAAATAAAATTGACTTTTATTTGCCCTAAGTTACCTCTTGAAATATTGTATTAAAAACCTAATAACCTCTGACAGGTATATATATACCTGTAGAGGTTAATATATGTGTGTGTGTGTGTGTGTGTGTGTGTGTGTAGAAGTTATTAGGTTTTGCTTGTTTGATTGTTTTGTTGTTGTTGCTTTTTGAGATTCCATCTCACTCTGTCGTCCAGGCTGGAGTGCAGTGGAATGATCTTGGCTCACTGCAGCCTCCACCTCCTGGATTCTAGTGATTCATGTGCCTCAGTCTTCCAAGTAGCTGTGATTACAGGCATGTGCCACCATGTCTGGCTAATTTTTGTATTTTTAGTAAAGATGGTCTTTCACCATGTTGACCAGACTTGTCGTGAACTCCTGGCCTCAGGTGATCTGCCTTCCCTGGCCTCCGAAAGTGCCAGGATTACAGGCATCAGCCACTGCGCCAGGCATTATTAGGCTTCTAGTATAACATTTCAAGAGTTATATATATATAGCTGTGTGTACATGTGTGTGTATATATGTAGTGTATTTTATATATATATATATCTATATATATATATATAGATATATATATATACCGCTATGGGTATGTTAGGTTTTTAATACAACATTTCAACAAGCATCTTAGGGCAAATAAAAGTCAATTTTCTTTCCAACGTGACTTTTCTTAATAGACATACATTTAAAAATACCTAGAAAAATACATTATTTAGTACCCATTTTTAAAAACACTGCGATTTAATCTCAAGCTCATAGATTCTTCAAGATAATATTGTCTATCAGCTGAAAATTCTAAAAAAAAAATAATGGGAAAGGCTCATGTAAATATAATAGGATTTATATTTCATTCCTGAGGACAGAAACATTTCACTAGTAAAATTTACAACAAAAAAATGCTTGTGGAAAGTTAGACAATGCTCTAGGACTCTAATAGTAAGCACAGGAATATGTCAGAGACCCATAAAATCTTTAGATTTATTTTGATTCCTACCTGAAAAAGTGTGAAACCAATTATTGCCAAATCCAGCAAAACAACAAAGGAAAATTATTATTCACCTTTTTCTCTCAGTCTGTCTTCCAAAGCTACTAAGAGAAAAACAAGAAAAATACAGAAAATCCTGTTTCCATTATTACAATGAAGCATTTTTGAGCTAGTAGAAAATTAGAATTAGACCTTGCTTTTACTGTCATCACAAAAGCATTTCATCATGTTTTTTGAAATGACAAATGGCAGAATTCTTATATACTATATGCTAACCAAAATCATGTTATTGCCACTTCATGAATTATAATTTAATATCTACTCTCAAAGTTAAATAAGAAGATGCAACATTGCATTTCCCTGCTTGAGAGGAGAATTAGTTACACTTGTTACATAGAAGGCTGTATTTATGACTGGTTGTCATAGCTGTTATGACTGTGACTCTTATAATAGAGGGGGGCTTGCAGCCAAAAATACATGATTCGTCCAACAGATATTTACCATGTAACTTACATTATATGTGCTGAATATTTTGGTAGTCATTGCAAATTAAGGAATATGGTGTTGAAAAATCACAGGTAACACCTTTTTGTTGTTGCTAACAATCTAACAGGGAGACCTTATTTAACAAGGTATCATGTTACACATTACAATTCATTTTGTGAAGAAGAATGCCAACGACAGTGAATAACTGAGGAACTCAAGTTCATTTATGAATCGAAGGTTGGGATGAACAGGGAATGCCTTTCTGAGGAAATGGAATTTAAGCTGATCAGTAAAATTGAGTCTTCCAGGAGAATATGGACTTTGCAGATGGGGGAAACAGCAGAATGCCCGAAAGTTCTAAAGGAAACCTGATGATGAAATGAGTTAAGCCATGTTCCTGGTAGTGTATCAGTTAGCTTTTGCTACATAAGGAACCATCTCAAAGTCAAGTATCTCAAACAACCTCTATTTAGGTTATGATTCTTGGCTGGACCTCTGGGCTGTGCTCAGCTGGGAGGCTCTTCAGTCTAGAGTCAGCTTCCAGGTCTGTTGGGTGCTCATTGGCCAAGCACTATCTTAACAGGGTGCTTGACAGTGCTCCATGTGGAATATAATCCTCTAACAGGCTAGCATAGACTCTTCATGGAAGCTTGTCAGGGTTGCATGTAGATGTGTTCAAGTCCTCTTATAATGAAAGCTAAGACTAAGGACAGTGTGTCACCCTCCACATCCAGAATGTCCAGATAAGCAAATCCAGAAAGACACAAATGAATGGGTAGTTTCCAGGGGCTGAGAGTGGCCACTAAATGGTACCATATTTTTTGGGGGGGATCGTGAAAATGTTCTGCCATTAGATATTGTCGATTATTGCACAGATCCATGAATATATTAAAAACCATTGGATTACATACTTTGACACGGTGATGTGTATGGTATATTAATTATATCTCAATTAAGCAATAATATCTATCTATCTTGTCTGTCTATCTATCTATCTATCTATCTATCTATCTATCTATCTATCTATCTATCTATCATCTATCTATAAACCAGATAAGACAGGCTAGGTATATAGAAAAATAGAACAGAACAAGGTAGACAGAAACAGAATCTAGCAGATATAAAACTTGGCATGTCAGTAAAGAGCTGTAATACCTATGTAGCTGAAAATGGAACTGTTATCTAAGGAAATAATTAAAATAATCTCTGTGCTCTAGCATCCAGATAAATAAATTCCAGGTGAGTTATGACCCAGATATGAAATAAAACCTTAAAACTGTTAGGAGAATATGTAAGCAAATAAAATGTCTTTATGTTTCTGGATTAAACAATCCTTTTTTGTAAAAAAAGCAGAAATTGTAGAGAAAATAGTGATAAATTATAATATGCATTTTAAAGCATTACTTTAGATAATTAAAAATCCATAAAATGGTTAAAGACAACAGACTAGATATCACCAATTATCAACTGTGTAAACTTGGGCAAATTATTTAATAACTGTATACCTAATTTTCCTCAGCTATAAAATGATATTAGTTACACATCTCATAAGGTATTTATGAAAAATGCATATTCAGAGCTGGATGCAGTGGCTCACGCCTGTAATACAGCACTTTGGGAGGCTGTTGTGGGAGTCTTGCTGGAGGCCAAGAGTTCAAGACTAGCCTGGACAACATAGTGAGACTCACTATCTCTACAAGAAATATAAAAAAATTAACCAGGTGTGGTGGTGCACACCTGTATTCCCAGCTACTTGGGAGGCTGAGGTGGAAGAATCACTGGAGCCCTTGAGTTGGAGGCTGCAGTAAGCTACAGTTGTGTGACTGCACTCCAGCCTGTGTGACAGAGCAAGACTTTGTCTCTAAAAAACAAACAAACAAAATGCATATTCAATGTACATAAAGCCCTTATAACCATATGCAGCACTGCTATGCACTGTTAAATGTTTGCTTTTACATGCTTGAAAAGAGGCCAGCATCCATGAATATAAAGATTTCCTACCAATCAATAACAGACATTTAGCCAGTCAAAAATTGGCTTGCTATTCAAGATGGAAATTTAGAATGGGAATATAGAAATGCATCTGTACTAGTTTTAAGAAACATGGAAATTGAAATATAAACTGTTAATATTTTATACTCATTAAAGTGGCAAATATATTGTCTGATAACTTCAAGTGTTGGCAACAGGGTAAGGACCAGGAAATTTTCTTACCTGCTACTGGGTGTATAGCATAATACAACTTGTTTGGAAAGAAAGATGCCAGTATCTACTGAAGATAAAATTAGTATTACCCTATGTTTAGCTACTGCTGCATAACAAAGGACTCTAAAAGTCAATGCCTTAAGACAATAAGCTCTTATTACTGCTTATGAGCCTCTGCATCTTGTTAGCTGGAAATTTATTTTGGTCTTGGCTGGGCTCATTCATGTGTATGCGTTGTTGATTTGGAGTGAGTTCTCTTAGGTAATTGGGGGTTTGCTGGAGGTAATTTTGCCTAGGTTGGGACCAATGGGTTCTTCTCTATGAGATCTCTTGTTCTCCAACCCGCTAGTCTGAATTTTTCACAGGGCAGTGGCAGTCTCAAGAGAGTAAGAATAGGTACAGGGGATTTGAGTCCCAGTCTTGGAAATAGCACATCATTATATTTTTTTCGTTTGAAAAAATGCAGTCATAAAGCCATTCAAGATTCAAGGGGTGAAAATACAGACTCTATCTCTATGTATGAGGAATAGTAAATTCATGGGGAGGACTGTAGAAGTGGGAATCTTTTGCCTGTCAATTGACTACACCCTCTAATTCAACAATTGTCTATCTAGTAGTTATGTGCCCTGGAGCTGGGGTCTTCAAACTGGCAGATGTCTTTTCAAAATTTTTCAAAGTGTGATTCTGCTGATGATTTTAACGAAACTAATTTTCAGGTACTCAGCCTCCAGATGTTCTCCTTTCTAAGCCTTCCTGGCCACCAAAAGCTTCCCACATCAGAAAAGGATGACCTTCAGTATGCATGACACGTTGTTACCAACCTTTTCTGCCAGGGCTTATAATACAAGAAATATCTTTTTGAATGCTACTTTCTGGAAAAAAGCCCTTTGCTGAAGGCTCCATAAAATGAGCCTCCTATCTTATACATATTTCCATTAAGAGTGAAGTTAGGTCCTGTTCAGGTGTTCTGATTTCAGAAAAAGAAAAAAGAAGCCATAGGTCAGCTATGACAGTTCTTTCAAATGCAGAAACTGAACTTTTCTGTTGCTAACCAATTCTTCAAGGTGCAGATACATTGGGGTGAAGCCCATTGGTAAATGATCCCATATGAAAATCATCTGAAGGTCATCTTTCAAATTCATTGTGGTAGTGTTATTCAAGTGGAGGTTCAAGTATATTTCAAATGTATGCATGGAATATTTTCCCTAGCTAGAGTCTGTTGTCCAGGTGTATGGAGGAAAGAGGAGGTATCCAGGTTGTGTACCTGTTCTTCTCATCTTTCTGGGGCTATTCTTGTCCCTTCTGTGCCCTCACCTTCCAACCCATGCTTCTGCTCAGAGCAACCTGTTTTCTTTGCTCCCATAAATGTATTCCTGGCCCCAGCTCTTCTGTGCATATTTAGAAGCCCTAACCCACTTCCTCACCAGCCACCCCTCTATCCCCAGACTCTCCTACCAGGAACAGCAGAGGATCCTAAATTCATGCATGGATTTTCCTGCCCCGTTGGAATTATCTGTGTGCATGTCTGTCTCTGATGTTCATCTCCTTCTGCGGTGTGGGTGTGTCATTACCTTTTTTAGCCAGGACTGCATGGCATTACCTCTCTTGGTCAGGACTGCATGTTAAAAGGGTCAATACATATTTGTAGAAGGAATGGACTTATGAGCGAATAAACCCGTGTGTCATGGGCAGTCTGTGAGGACGTGCCAGTCACTTCCTTGCTGCAGAGAGCTGGGAATATTGCATTGGATTAGAAGATTAAGCTCACATTCCTCTATGGCCAAGTGACAAAATAATCAATCTCATCCACATCTGTGATAGCCAAGAAAACATTTACTTCCCTAGGCCCCCCTCCCCCTACACTGTATGCAACTTTCCCTGTATGGAAATAATGTACTTAGCTTAAAAAGGCTCTTTCTCTACTTAAGATAACAAGACTAAGTTGAAAATTAACCTTGCCCACTTAAAAGAAAAACAATATGCAGTAAAATATGAACTACTAATACAGTTCAATATGATATCTCATGAGGAACAATAATGCTGAAGGTTCTTTTGGTTCTATTATTTCCTTATATTCTTGCTTAGATAACAAGATCACATTTGTATCTATTGACTTTCTATGATGATTTAGATATGTAAGTGGCAATAATATATATTAAAAAACAGATTTAAATTATTTTTCCGACTTGTAATGTTAACAGCAGTATATGTGACTGTGATGTTTTCCTTTGATGTTAATTTTCACTTTGACAGTAGCCTTCATTTTCCAGTTTTTGTTTTGTTTTGTGATAAGGTCTGGCTGTTTCACCAAGGCTGGAGTGCGGCAGGGCGATCTCAGCTTACTGCAAGCTCCGCCTCCCAGGCTCAAGTGATCCTGCCACCTCAGTCTCCCGAATAGCTGGGACTACAGGCATGCACCACCATGTCTGGCTAATTTTTTGTAATTTTTGTAGAGAGGAGGTTTCACCATGTTGGTCAGTCTGGTCTGGAACTCCTGACCTCCGCCCACCTCGATGTCCCAAAGTATTGGGATTACAGGCATGAGCCACTGCGCCCTTATAATTTTCCAAATTCTTTACAAAGTATTTCTCTTACATTCATAACATAAAGTGCTATTTTAAATAGACTGACTTTAGAAAATAACATAGATAAAGCACTAAATGGGAGCATCAGAGGAACAGGTTAAAAAAAGCTGGATTATTCTTCAGGATTAGGGACATTGAGATATTTTATTTATAAAATGATATTTAAATTTTAGTAATAGAATGGTTGTACTTTTGCTTGGAGTATTTAAATCTTCTCTTTAATATTTAAAGCCAGTTCTGCACAGAGGTTTTAAGGAGATGCTTATTGTTGTATGAAAAGGAATATTATTCTGGAATTTTGAGGAAGGGTAGACATAGAGAAGAGAAAGGAAACTCATAGCCTACCTAGGTTTTATTTGGGCTTGTGTGTGTGTGTGTGTGTGTGTGTGTGCACCAATCACAAGCTGGGTTTATTCTTGAATAAACTCTAGACAAATTGTTTTTATGAATCTTCTAATACCTGCATTTACATAGTCCATGGTTGTGTCTAAACTAGATACTCAAGAGAACTTGGTTTGTTTTAAAGGCTTTTAATTAGTTATATTTACATGGACAAATAGAGCAGCAGTTTATTTAAAAGGAATGAAAGGATAAACAAATTAAATATACGTAGAACAGGAAAGACAGTATTTAATTATGTTTCTGGGTCAAGCTCTGATATATAAGATTCACTTAAAATTGGGATTTGGCAAGTAATTTCTATCGAAATCTCAGCAGGAGTTTTTGTTGCAACTAACAAGCTGATTTGGAAATGTTCATGGAAAGTCATAGGATATAGAGCTATCAAAAAGACTTTGGAAAAGGGGAAGAGAGTTGGAGGGCTTCCATTTCTCTGTTTTAAAAGGTACTGTAAAGCTATAGTAATCAAGATAGCAGGCAACTCACATGGGTATAAATTTAGACCAATGAAATATAATTAATTACAGTTGGTCCTTGAACAACACGAAGGTTAGAACCCCCGCACATTCGAAAATTCACTTAAAACTTTTTACCCCCAACCAGTACTTAACAACTAATAGTCTACTCTTGACTGGAAACCTTACCAATAACATAAACAGCTACTTATCACATCTTTTATATGTTATATATACAATACACTGGATTCTCACAATAAACTAAGTTAGAGAAAAGAAAGCACCGTTAAGAAAATCATAAGGAAGAGAACATATATTTACCACTCATTAAATAGAAGTGGATCTTCTTAAAGGTCTTTATCCTCATCTTCAGGGTGAATAGGCTGAGGAGGAGGAGGGAGAGGAGAGGTTGTTCTTGCAGTCTCAGGGGTGGCAGAGGCGGAAAAAATCCACATATAAGTGGATCTGCACAGTTCAGACCTGTGTTGTTCAAGCATCAATTATAAAGGCTTAGAAATAAATCCTTCAATTTGTAGTCAGTAGATTTTTAACAATGATGTCAAAACAATTAAAGGAGGCAAGGACAGTCCTTTCAATAAATGGTGCTGAGACAATTGGATATTCATATGTAAAAAGATGAATTTCAACTCTTATCTCTTATTGTACCCCAAAATTAACTCAAAATGAATGGCAGATGAAAATGTAAGAATGAAAACTCTTAAACTTTTAGGAAACTTAGGCAACTTTTAGGAAACACAAGAGAAGGTCTTCAGGGCCATGGATTGGGAAAGATTTCATAAGTATGACCTCAAAAGTACAACCCTTAAAAGAAAAGAACTGATCAAGTGAAACTCATCAAAATTAAAAACTTTTGCACTTCAAAAGGCACTATTGAGAACATAAAGTGCTATTTGTTGAGAAAACCAAAAGATAAGCCATAAACTGGGAAAGGAGATTTACCAACCATATTCCTGGTAAAAGACTTTTATCTAGAAAATACTTAAACAGACCACTTACTATTCAATAATAAGAAGGAAAGAAATTATTTTTAATGGGCAAAAAGTAATAGACATTTCTGCAAAGAGAGTGTACATGAGAAGATACTTAACATCATTAGTTACTAGACATTAGCTAAATGCAAATGAAAACTACAATGAGGCCAGGTACAGTGGCTCATGCCTGTAATCCCAGCACTTTAGGAGGCCAAGGTGAGTGGATTGCTTGAGGCCAGGAGTCCAAGACCAACAGGGCAAGACCCATGTCTACTAAAAATACAAAAATTAGTCAGGAATAGTGGTGCACACCTGTAAGTCCCAGCTACTCGAGAAGCTGAGGCATGAGAATTGCTGAAACCCAGGAGGTGGAGGTTGTCGTGAGCTGAGATCGTGCCACTGCACTCCAGCCTGGGTAACAGAGCAAGACTTTGAAAAAAAAAGAAAAAAAAAAAAACCTACAATGAGACATCCATTAGTATGGTTATAACAAAAAAAAATATTAGCAAGTTTTGGCTAGGTAATAAAGAAATGGAGACCCTTTATACCACCGTTGGTGAGAATGCCAAGTATTGCAGCTGATTTGGAAAATAGTCTGTCAGTTTATTAAAACATTGAGCATAAATTTGCCTTATGAAACAGCAATTTCACCCCAGGTATCTATGCAATAGAGATGAAAACATATATCCGTGCAAAAAATAGTACACAAATAAATGTTCATAGCAGCTTTATTAGTAATAATCAACAAGTAGAAATAAACCAAATGTCACTCAACAAATAAATGGATTTTTAAAATGTGGTATACCCATACAATGGAAAATAATTTAGCCATAAAAAGGAATGAAGTAGGCCGGGCGCGGTGGCTCAAGCCTGTAATCTCAGCACTTTGGGAGGCCGAGACGGGCGGATCACGAGGTCAGGAGATCGAGACCATCCTGGCTAACACGGTGAAACCCCGTCTCTACTAAAAAATACAAAAACTAGCTGGGCGAGGTGGCGGGCGCCTGTAGTCCCAGCTACTCGGGAGGCTGAGGCAGGAGAATGGCGTGAACCCGGGAGGCGGAGCTTGCAGTGAGCTGAGATCTGGCCACTGCACTCCAGCCTGGGCGACAGAGTGAGACTCCGTCTCAAAAAAAAAAAAAAAAAAAAAAAAAAAGGAATGAAGTATTGATTCATGCTACAGTATGGAAGGACATTGAAAACATCGTGCTAAGTAAAAGGAGCCAGACACAAAATTCCATATATTATATGAGTTTATTTATATGAAAAGCCTAGAAAAGGCAAGTCTTATAAAGACAGAAAGTGGATCAGCAAGGCTATCACACCCACCCAGGTCTGGTTTTAAAGGGTATTAAGCCCCCATGAAATGGACATTATTTAACTTTTGTTTGATGTATGGAAACAGCATTATCAAGTCTTGGTTTCAAAATATGTTTAAGCTCTTCTGAGTTATGTAGAACGGAAGAGTGTTTTTCATTTGCAAGTGTTGGAGATGACAATATTTTCCCTCTGCCTTAATCCACTTATCCTAGAACCCTACAGGAAGGCAAAGGCTGTTTTAATTGATTGACGCAGTTATTGATAGTGGGATATGCACACATGGGCTGCATCTGTCTGTGAAAAGGAAGCAATGGAGCCAATTAATTAATTCAAGCAAAATTAAATGTTCACACCATTTAAATGTGGAAAGTATAAAAACCAAAATGGTGCTCTGTGCAGAAAGACCATAAGCTAGTTTGTGCCATCCTTCAGGGCCGCTTCCTGCATTGTGCCTGTATTAAAATTCCTATGCAGTTCTTACTGAGGTGATCAAGGTAGATGACTTCGATTTTTATTTTCTTCAACAAATTCAAGTACCAATAACTTTCAAATGATATTTAATAACTATTTTAAACACAGAGGACATAATCTTCAAATGATATTTAATAACTGTTTTAAACACAGAGGACATAACTTTCAAATGATATTTCATAACTATTTTAAACACATAAGACATGGTCTATAATGTTTTGTCCTGACTTAAATATTTATTGCATGTAGTAGATTTTAATAGAAGAAAACAAGAGTGAATAATGGGTAGTGCTTCTCTAAACACAGAGTAGAGGTAAATCTTAGTGATTTAAATTATTAACAATTCTGACTTTTTGAGATTGCATGTTTATAGGTTTTTAATGCATGAAATTAATGTCAATTTTATGGTATTTTGATTAAAGTCCTTCCATGTTTACTGTGTGTTTTTGCTTGCCTTATGAAAATTTCTAACCATAATGTATCAATAACAATTCAAAAATTCATTTAAATTATAACATGTTAAAATCAGAGGACCATTGAATACGCCATAAGCATTTCTTTAAAGAATGTGGGAAATATCTTTTCTAATAATTTAATTTCTCTTTTTTTAAAACAACTCACGTTAGCATTTTTTTTGCAGTAGCATCATTTTAACCCCCAACTGCATATTCACAGGATGTCTAATATTTTTTGCAAGTAACATTTTGAATTTGTTCTTCTTGACATCTTTATGTTTATATGCATTTTGCATTTCCCTATCTCATTTTTTTGAAATCCAAATGTAACCGATTTCAACTTTTTGTGTTACATTCTTTTTTTTTCTTTTACTGGGTAGCATCTCTCTTTTCTGAATTTTTTGCAAACCTGTTGTTTTTGAATTCTCTTTTTTCCCTTTATTTTCCTTCTCAATATGACCCCAGGAGCCAACACAAAGAAAAACGCAGATGATATAACCAGTAATGACCGTGGTGAAGATGAAGGTATTTTTTGTTTTTTCAAAGCTCAACCCTGATGCATGATTTTATATCTATCTATCTCTCTTTTTTTTTCATTTCAATCCGTTTTTTCTCCCCTTATTTAAAACTAGTACACTTTGGTGTGCTTCTTTAATTATTTTCTTCTTGTATAGAAACCATTGTCATTTTTAATCCCAGTTACCATGTACAGGAAACAAATCACTCTGAGAAGTATAAACATTGTTTCTAAACATGAAAAGAGTAATGAACTACTGTTTACAGAGAAGCCCATCTTTTTTTTTTTTTTGGCTTGGTCACAAGAAGAGAAAATGGAATTTTAAAACATGCATGTATAGTCTTTTTTCTTCCTTCCAAATGTTATTTTGTAAGTTGATATGCTACTTTGGAGCTTTGGTCTTCTTAATTATTTTTATAAACTGCAAAACTCTGCAGCACCTTAGAATATTTTTTTTTGAGGGGGGGCTGAAATATCAGTTTTTTTTTCTTCACAAACATATTGATTCCAACATAGATTTCTGATAATCTTCTCACAGTGAAGTACACCAAAAAGTGTTTTAACGAGATGCTGTTGTTAACGAGTCCTGATGCTTTCAGGACTGCCTTTTACAGCATTTAAAGGAAAAAAAAAAAAGATAAGAGTATCTCAGAACTGAGAAAGGACAAAAAGCTAGCTATTCTTTTTACACTACGGCTTTTTTTGAAAACGTTTTTCTCCTTAAAATGTTTTGTTGCTGTGAAGTTTCTTCTTAAGGCTACCAAATTGCTCAACACATTATCTACCAGAAGTGAAAGGATTTTTTTTAAAAGATGGTAGGTCTGAGGTACTCATGCAGACAACTTGCACGCTGTTTTTCTGCCCTTTCTGTACCAGAAATGATTTTTTTTTAAAAGAGGGGAAGCAACAAAAAAAGTACTGAAGCAAGCCCTTCTTCATTGGTAAGGCTCTATAGGATTAGCTAAAAGCACATTTTTCCCGTCTGGGAAGCAAAATGCATGGAGCTCCATTAAGGCCCTGGCTGGACCTTTGGGTCTCTGTCTGAAAGGCAATTTAAAGCCCAAAAGTGAGTCCTGAATTATCTTTGCTGGTCAAGACCAACGTCCATGACAGGGTCTTTTGACCAATTCTTGTAGTTGCTCCCCGCCTTGCTTATCTTCATAAATCAACTGTTCTCCAAGAAAAGAAATCTTGCCAACACCCTTTCCATGCCCAGTCTTCCCTTAACATTTTGAATAGTAGTATTTTTACTGAGCTCATAGGGCTGTCACTGCCTCAAGTAGCTCTCTGAGAGATCTCAATTCTGATGGCCATGGAAGATCAAAATCTACACCTGCTTCAGGTAGCCCCTTCTTTGATAAGGGCTTCTGAATGCCTGACATTTTATCAGCATTGAGCAAATACATAAAAATGAAATAAACTTTTGTTGTCTCATACCTTATACTGCTATAATTTGCATCCTGTTTGGCTTTCTCTTTTTAATACATTTCCCTTTGATAATTAGGACCTGTTTTCACAATGTTCCCAGTGAATCTTTATTACCATTGAAATGCCATCTAATTTTCATGATTAATATGACAACTGGTTATTACTTCCACAAGGTCAAGAGAGTCTTGTTCTATGTTTTATGAAAGGTTAGAGATGTTAATCTCATATGTTTTCCAAGGGTGGACTTTAAAGCAGCCCTTCAAAATCTCTACTTACCCTTTTTTCCACAATTTACTAGACAACTGCTGGTAATGGTAAAAGAAATGAGGCCAAAAACAGCAAATTAGGAATCAGAAAGAAGCAGTGGATCAGGAGAAAAGCCATTTCTTATTCATATAGCAGAAGACATTTCCCGTAGTATATGATGAATAAATGATTAATAGAAGATTTTTACTTTATATTTGAATTTAATATGAGAAATAAAAGCCACTTTTCTGCCGTGGATTAAATATCTGCAAAGAAATACTTGGGTAACTTGACACTGTTTTGTGTGCTTTACTGTGACCAGTGGGTATGTCATGTCTTCTGTGTACACCCAGGAAAATTGTGATCGTAATTCATTCAAATTGGAGCCACCGTCCAAACGATGGTAATTCATATCCTCAGAATTCTTTTCCAATATCTCAAAAGTGTCCCTGCGAATTATGAGGAAAAAAAACTTTATTGAAGAAAAAATTGGAAATCAATATGCATACATACTTGAGTTTTCTTTTAGTAACAAAGATATTTAAATTGTTTGTACACACACACACACACACACACATATCTGTATCCAGAAATATTTATAGGTGAGGTCAGTCTTCTAAAGATTAAATGTAGCCCTAATTGCTGATTAATGTTATAAACAGTTTATTTAATCATAACTTTTCACAAAGCAGGCCCTACAGATGGTCCCCAGCTTCCTATCATCACAGATCATTGTTTTTACATCATTGTTAATTTAAATAATAAAGTAAATTATTAAGAGGAATTTTTGGTTGCAAGTCACAATGGGAGTTTATAGTCCCTGTGAAAATATAAAGCATTCAAATAATTTGGATTATTTTGCCATTTTTTATTGCATCTCTTTTATTTTTGTCACTTAAGTATGTTAGTATGTTACTGTAATCACTGGAACAAAGACATTTGCTTAGACATCCTTCCTTTTTTCTCCTTATTTCTGTTCTGTTAATTTTTAACTATTGATTTTGCTTTCTTGTCATTATCTGTCCCTTATTGATAGTTTATAGCTTCACGACTACTCTTATGTTTTTATTGTTAAATTGAAGATGAATCTGTACACTCACCTGCAAACTAAGATGCAACTATATTAAAATTAATTATAATTTTGAAGTTGATTTTATACTTAATTAGAATATAAAATATATTTTGTCAAGGATTCCATGTGTTTATTCAATTTAAATCACATTTTAGGGTTTGAGCAAAATTTAGGAAATGTGTACTTTACCTAAAACCATTTCTTTTAGTGCTTTAGATATATATAGAAGCTTACATGAGCAGAGGATGCCAAATGTCTGTATGCTTCTTAAAATACCATTTCCATAAATAGAAAACGTAATAGCACTGATCATTTTCCTTAGAAACTCTTATCAAGGGTCATATCATCCATAAAAATAAATGTGCTTAATTCAAGTCAAAATAGGGAAATCAGTGAATCTCCTTTGTTCTTAATTGAGCATTGGTGAGTCAGTGTGATTCTTTATTGTGTTTCCTTACTTGGCTTTTTTTTCCAGATATTCATGATCAGAACAGTAAGAAGCCGGTTATGGTCTATATCCATGGGGGATCTTACATGGAGGGCACCGGCAACATGATTGACGGCAGCATTTTGGCCAGCTACGGAAATGTCATCGTGATCACTATTAACTACCGTCTGGGAATACTAGGTAAGTGATTTCATCATGTAAATGACTGAGCAACAGGAAACATGAAAGGTCCACTTCTTATTTTGACAGGGCTCGTGGATTTGAATCCTGTTATTCCAGTTCCTGGTTAATTCCACTTTACGGTATTTACTTTATGTGATCAGATATGTTTATTCCTTTTACTACCTTCATGCAACATGGTCATTTTATTGTTTTATTTTTTTTTTTTAGCTTGCAATTTCTGATCCAATAATTTTATTTTGTGGAACCTGAATCCCTCCTCAAAACAATGCAGACTTTAAGATCTTCAAGATGAAACGAAATTTTATTTAAAGTATGTTTCTCCCTTGGAGTTCAATGAATATATGTTTGTCTACATAGACCTGTACAATGAACACATATTTGGTGATATCATGGTTGGGAATGGCCATAGATCTTAGCTTTCTTTTCTGGTTATGTCATTCTATGAATCAGTATATTGTGTGGAGGAAAATATCTTATCCAATTCTCTAACTGATTATGTTGAGCCTTTGGAAGATCTGTTGTTTTGGTTCCATTGCATTTGCATGCAAGGAAACTTAGCTGTTAGTTGGCTTTTGTTCCATTGATGATCTATGATTAAAGGCTGAATACATGGAAATTCAAGTTTAGTTCCTCCATGTTTTGATATTTCATTTCTTTTCTTTCCTTCTTTTTTTTTTCTTCTTTGAGACAGAGTCTCACTCTGTCGCCCAGGCTGGAGTGCAGTGGCGCAATCTCGGCTCACTGCAGCCTCTGCAACATCTGCCTCCTGGGTTCAAGTGATTTTTCTGCCTCAGCGTCCCAAGTAGCTGGAACTACAGGCTCATGCCACCACGCCCAGCTAATTTTTGTAGTTTTAATAGATACGGGGTTTCACCATATTGGCCAGGCTGGTCTCAAATTCCTGACCTCGTGGTCTGCCCGCCTCAGTCTCCCAAAATGCTGGGATTACAGGCGTGAGCCACCGCGCCCGACCGTCATTCATCTTCTTTTAATTGTAGGTTGGAAAATTATACGTCTTCAGGGTAAGATTTCAGTACCTTCTGAGATGGCCTTTCCTGGTGTTGGTTAGTTTGCAAATAATATTCCTAGACCTATGTAAAAACATTTGTTTTCCAGGCAAAAATGCATTGAAGTGGTGTAGAAAATAAAATTTTTAACAAGTTAGCCATGAGAGAGATGTGTATATTGGTTGCAGTGTGATTATGATACAATATGAAATACAAAATAAAATGGAGGCCAGGCATGGTAGCTCTCGCCTATAATCCCAGCACTTTGGGAGGCCCACGCAGGCAGATCACTTGAGGTCAGGAGTTCGAAAACAGCCTGGCCAAAGTGGTGAAACCCAGTCTCTACTAAAAATACAAAGATTAACCGGGCCTGATGGCAGGTGCCTGTAATCCTAGCTACTCAGGGGGCTGAGGCAGGAGAATCTCTGGAACCCAGGGGGCTGAGGTTGCGATGAGCAGAGATAGCACCACTGCACTCCAGCTTGGGCAATGGAGCGAGACTTTTCTCAAAAAATAAATAAATAAATAAAATAAATAAACAATAAAATAATTAGTTAAAATAAAAAACAAAATAAAATGGACTAAAGGAGGTCTCTCAAACAAGAAATATGACTAAAAGTGTTTTCTTCAAATAGTTAAATATTGCCAAGAATATTTTATTTTCAATCAGATGACTTCATTTCATTCTGAGTGTTTTTTTTTTTCCCTATGTGAAAACGTTCACTGTAAGAAGCCCTAAGAGGTGGTGAACTGCTGAGAAACCCTAAGAGGTGGTGTAAGAAACGTTAGGAGAAATGCATTTATTACTTTGAAATGCAAGTCAGTCACAGGTGTTGCTAAAGGTATGTCTTTTGAAACATTGATAAAGAACTCAAGGTTCCAGACTGGTTTCTGCGTTGAAGAAAATAAACACCACCAAAAAACCTTTTAGTGTCAAAAAACTTATTATATCGTTGGCTTTATTTCCTATAATTTTTGTAGTTTTCTGTGAGCCACATCTTGGCAGAATAATGTGTCTGAACCTTTGCATAGCGATAATTGCATGCTTCACTGAGTATTTTTCAGAGGCGCTGGAGAGTTGCTTTGACTACTAGTGTTGGAAACAGGAAATTGTGCTTCTTGATGTTTTACAAAAGGTCCATTCTGACAAAGAGGTGGAAGGAGGAAAGTACGTGTGAGGGTACTGCACAGGCCTTCTTCAAAGGGAGCAGTGTGTGCACTGCCTGTAGCAGGGCCACACGGAAGAAAGCTTGGGCATCCTTTTCTGAAGGAGGCAGTGGGCATCGAGAAAATTCTTGCTTTGCTGGAATCACAGACTATTCTGTTGCATGTGTGATGGATTGATGTGTCTGATAAGATTGAGTTTCGAAAGAAATTGATCTCCTTTTCTCCCTAAAGCTCAGTTGTATCAAGCAACTCTACACTGATTTTTCATCAGTTTTGTCCCTTCATGAATCAATTGCACATCTTGCAAATTAGCCTGGAAATTATACACACTTTTTTTAGAGGAAAGAAAAACTAATTGAAAAATTGTAAGTCTACTTTTTGTTATGGAGAGTTTTTAAAAGTCATGAGATAACAGAGAGCTGTAAAATTGGTGGGGAAGAAATAAAAGAAGCGATTTAGCATCTCTGTGCTGGTCTATTTACATTCCTCCAATGAGCTAGTGTGGAACAGCCAAGCACACTACAGACCCCCTTTCATTTGATGGAATGAAATGTGCCAAGTTTGCTGATTTTACAGGACGATAGAGACTTTAAAATGTGACTGCATTGGTTTTTATCATGGATCTTGCATTTACTACTGTCCTCTTGAAAACGGCTAGGCGGCATTTACTTTTTGTTTGCAGGAAACTCCTATTATCGGTCTTGAAAAAATGTTTTTAAACCTTTGGCATTCAGATATTTAAAAAGATGAGCAAATAAAATACACAGCAGGCGCTGCAATGATCATTTCAGTGAGTGCATTTCATACAAGTAGATACAATTTTAGGCAAAAGGTTGAAATATTCTTTGAGTTCTTTTTCTTCCAATAAAAGTCATAAATGCATAAATGTTATCTTCCTACCTGAGGAATGGAAAAATATTGTTTTAAGATTTTTTTTTTATGGAGTAACAAATGCTATTTTCTGTTACCCAAAAGAGAGGATTAAAAACATGAAACATGCCCATAATAGAAGCGGAATGCTGGCTTTGGAAAGAATGTAGATTGCAGCTGGAGACAGACAGGAGCTAACATCTTTCCTCTACCCCCACCGTGAGAAAGTCAGCTAGCGATTCCTGAGACTCTTTCCTTAGGTGTAGTACTGGCAGTGGTCTCTCCCTTGCAAGGTTGTTGTACAGTATAAAAGTTCCATGGTTCAAAATACCTCATTAATATATAATCTGTACAATTACTTGTCGATAAAAAAAAACTTATTTATTTATTTTTTTATTTTTTTGAGATGGAGTCTCGCTCTTATTGCCGAGGCTGGAGTGTAGTGGCACGATTTCGGCTCACTGCAATCTCTGCCTCCCGGGTCCAAGCGATTCTCCTGCCTCAGCCTCCACAGTAGCTGGGATTACAGGCGCCCGCCACCACGTCCCACTAATTTTCGTATTTTTAGTAGAGACAGGGTTTTGCCATTTGGTCAGGCTGGTCTCGAACTCCTGACCTGAGGAGATCCACCCGCCTCGGCCTCCCAAAGTACTGGGATTACAGGCGTGAGCCACTGCACCCGGCCAAAAAATAACCTTTAAAAAAGGTTTAATGCACTCATGTAGATGAAGTTTCATAGATTCTCAGCAGCAACCATTATACCCAGTCACACTACAATTTCTAGTGTTATTAATATCATTATACATTGTATTAATACTACTGTTTATCCACAGTAAGAATTGTAGCTGACCCAATCTCTAATGGCTAATATCTATCAAATATTGGCATCCAGACTGAACCATGTTAATTTAAAAAAATCATTACAAGACACTCCTAGATGTTAAATAAATCAGAAGATCATCATGTTTGCTATTTTTTTAATAATCAGAAGTGTGCTATACAGTCTTGCTAGCCATTGGCCATACAATTTATGATCCAATCCAGGACATGTTTGAGAGTTGCTCATGTGCTATCAATAAAATGGGATTGTTCCAGGCAAATTGAGACATATCATCATAGCTATAAAGTAATTATTTATATCTACATGAAATGTCTTCTGATTGAATTGGTGTTCAGTTTGTTTTTAAAGAAGCTACACTTCTGTAAACGGATTTCTTATGTGTTCTGTTGTACACCCTTGTCACTAGAAAGGCGTGTATGTTACCAGAAAGGGATCCTAATCCACACCCTAAGAGAGGGTTCTTGGGTCTTGTGCAAGAAAGAATTGGAGGCAAATCTGTAAAGTGAAAGTAAGTTTATTAGGAAAGTAAAGGAATAAAGAATGATGCTCCATAAGCAGAGCAGCTCCGAGGGCTGCTGGTTGGCTATTTTTATGATTATTTCTTGATTATATGCTAAACAAGGGGTTGATTATTCATGAGATTTCCAGGAAAGGGGTGGCAACTCCTAAAAAGGGTTCCTCCCCTTTTTAGACCATATAGGGTAACTTCCTGACATTGTCATGGCATTTGTAAACTGTCATGGTGCTTGTGGGAGGGTCTTTTAGCATGCTAATGCATTATAATTAGCGTATAATGAGTAGTGAGGACGACCAGATATCACTCTAGTTGCCATCTTGATTTTGGTGGGTTTTGGCTGGCTTTTTTACCGAATCCTTTTATCAACAAGGTCTTTGTGACCTGTATCTTGTGCTGACCTCCTATCTCATCCTGTGACTAAGAATGCCTAACCTCCTGGGAATGCAGCCCGGTAGGTCCCAGCCTTACGTTACCCAGCTCCTATTCAAGATGGAGGCGCTCTGGTTCAAACGTCTCTGACATATATATATTCAAGAATTTGGAAAAGCTGAAGTTCACCAGTACCTCTCAGCTTAGTCATTCCCAGGGTGTATGGTGTTCCTGTCTGCTCAGAAGCCAGCAAAATCCTTGCTCAGCTGTACATGCTGGGCATTTGCCTGGTCTCACCTACCTACTTGAGTACCTATGCGCTATCACCCATTCACCTCACAACATCCATACGTATCATTTACCCCTAAGAAGATTAGACATTAATCCAGGTAATAAACTTTCAGAACAATCACCTCCAGACAGAAACTGTAGAGGATAATCTGATAAATCTGAATTCCTGTAAGGTCATTACTCAATCAGTAAATACTCTTCTCTCCATCTTAGCTCCTTACTTTACGATAACTTGAGTTCTCCCAAATCTGGTTTGTTTTTTTTTTTTCTCATTCATAGTAGTCCAACAACCTTCAATGTAAAAGAGAATGCATCTTGCTCATGCTTTTTGATGGAAACACCTGGAACTTATTCTTACCTTCCCCCTTCCAACTGTCTCCAAGTGCAAGTCTGCACCTGTACTGGATTTCATCTGCCTCCATTTAAATATGTATTTCCATATAGCTCACATGATACTATCACCTTTTTGGTCATCCTATGACTTCATGCTTCATGTATGCTGAAATTAATTGTTGCTTCGAAAGAGTTCCAACTATGTAACATCAACTCATTGTGTGCCTCTGTGTGACTGGCAGATATTAGTTCATTTAATCTTCATAAACTCCCTTGGCAGAGTTAACCTTGTGTCCCACCTATGAGGAGACGAAGGCTTTGAAGTGATGGGATTTACTCATGGCATCACACCTTCCAGCAGTCAGAGCAGGGACTGAAACCCAGGTCTAACTGAAGCCAGAGCTCTGACTTACCACTCAGAATGCATCCAGAGTCTTGTTAATTAATGTCAAGTATGAATTAGTAAACCATGGAATGAGTGAAGAGATTGAATATCACTTTAGCATCAGATGTAGCTTTTATCATTATGCGAAAAAAGTTCTTACTGCTGATCAGGATACACAGTTGTGATAAGATGCTTACAGTGTATTTTTAAGTTCCTCAGAGTGGGTCCTTGAAGGCTGGTTGATTTCCATTCAATCAATACTGGTTTGCTTTGGTTCACGGTGATGGTGGCATTAACCACAGCAATGGCATTTGTCACATCAAAACTCTTCAGTGCTGTAGAACTAGTGCTTCATCAGCAAATTTGATGTCCAACCCCCAGTTCCCATGTCATTGCCTGCTTGCTGTCTCGTGTGCATAAATTGAGTCAAATGATCATTTCGGTGCATTTCTTAAAATTTTTCAGATATTATAGCTATCCTGAAAATTGTCATCTTAGGGTAGGTTGTGTCATGGTCTCCTGAAGTTGTCTTTCTCTTTAAGACCATTCATTGAATAAACCTATTAGGAGCTTTGGAGTCATAACTAAATATAAGACAGAAGTGGTTTGATATAAAAGCAACTGACGTGCATAGCAGAAACAGCATTTGTAGTCATAATTTGGGTGACTTAACCCATATGCATTCGCTCAGCCTAATAATGTGTTCGCTTTCCCTCTTCTAGTCTCCCTTGTAGGGTTTTCCTCTGAAATTGAGGGAGGGTGGGCTGAGCTCTGAAGTATTCTTGCAACATCAGCCAGTCGTCTCACCTTTATAGTTTTGTGATATGTGTGAGCCGTATAATATTCCACTCAACAAAAGAAGCCTGGAAATCATTAGAAGAGAGGACTAATACGTTCTACCCAAGAGTTACAGCCGAATTCCATGGATTTGCATTTATGTGACATGCATCTGACATTAGTGGGAATTCAATGGGTCCCTATAATTTCCCTGAAGCACATCTGCTGAAAAATGTCAAGCTATCTTATAAATGGCCTGTAAGTTCTTCTCCTCTTTAGAAGTTAGAGGAGTTGCTCTATTTTTGGTACATTTGCCATTTTATTTCTTTTTTCTAACAATATTTCTTTTCTTTTTTAATGCTTTATGAAGGATTTTATTTGAAATGATAAATGGAACACATCTTTTATATCAAATCAAAACTTCATAAGCATATATGCTAAAAAAGAAAGCATAATTTCCTTTTTGGAGAGTCAGCACACCTTGATGCCACTCTCCTGGTTTCATTAGCATACCTTTCCTCTCTTCCTCTAACCAAAATGTCTCAGATTCCCCCTGATTTGATATCTCTAAATGGCTGACTTTGACTGGAAGAATTCCCTCTCTCTGTCTGAAAAGAGGACCCAGGCATTACTAAAACAAAACACTGCAAAAAGTTAAATGAGGAGAAAGGAAAGTTAAGCATTGCACTTAGTGAGAAATACATAAACAAAAGTAAAGACGTGAAAGAAGCATGAGAGAAGGGTGAGAAAGTGAAATCCTGAGACAAGATGAATGGTGTGTGTGAGCACTCAAACCCAGGAAGTAGCAAAAGGTGGAAGAAAGAATGGGAGCCTTTAGAATAAGACTCTTTGTGGGTTGGGTGGCAGATGTTATCGGTAAAGCCAGCCTGGAGAGTTGGCAGGGGTCCATGCTGTAGATAACACAGTAATAGAATGAACACATTGGAGAAGACAGGGCAACCTCTAATCCAAAAATTATCAGATAAAGGAAAACCAAGACACTTTGAAAAAAAAAAAAAACAAACACAATGTCTTGTTTTTCATCGTCATCTTCTTTATAATGAGGTTTTGATGCATTGAATACACACTTGGAAACACTGTAATCCCATGGTTGTTGTGGCTGCAGATTGATAGGTGTGGATAGATCTTTTGTGGGGCAAACAAAACCAGGATCGCGTTTTTTGCTCTCAGAATGATCATTTGCTTGGACTTTCCTCTTCTGCCTCCTAGTGGCTCAAAAGCCCACTGCATTCATTGGATTTATTCAGGATGGGAAGATCAAGGGAAATGAAGGATGAGTGCTTTGTCCTTAGGACCTCAGAGGCAAATGGAGCAGAGATGGGGGTGACTGCAGTGGGATAAGGACTCTCTCACCAGGAAGGTGCCATTGACATAAGAGTTGATGGGAACAGCAGAGCAAAGAGGCTCCCCGGTCCTCAGCTGACCCAACAATAAGCGAGACATCAGACGGAAGGGTATTTATTGGGCAAGGAAAATCAGGGGAAGACTGGGTACAGTGGCTCTCACCTGTAATCCCAGCACTTTGGGAGGCCAAGGTGGGAGGATCCCTTGAGGCCAGGAGTTCAAGATCAGCCTGGACAACATAGTGAGACCCTGTCTCAGAAAGAAAGAGAGGGAGAGAGAGAAAAGAAGGAAGGAAAAAGAAAAATTAGCCAGATGTAGTGATGTATGCCTGGTATACCAGCTACTTGAAAGGCTGAGGCGGGAGGATTGCTTGAGCCTAGGAGTTCGAGGCTGCAGTGTGCTGTGATTGCACTCCAGTCTCAGCAACAGAGTGAAACCCTGTCTCAAATTTTTAAAAAAGACTCAAAAGAAAATCAACGGAGGAGTGGAGACAAGGTAGAAAAGAATGTTCTTTGTTTAGTGCTTTTATCCCTAATGTATTCATTTAGTCATCAAATAAGAATTGAATATATTGATCATGTACAAAGTGATGTTTTGAAATATGTATCCATTGAGAAATGGCTAAATCGAGCTAATTCACAAGTGCATTACTTCAAATGCTTGTTTTTGTGGTGCAAACACTTAAAATCTACTTTCTTAGATATGTTCGCATATTCAATTCCTTGTGATTCAACTATGTTTGCCATATTGTACAGATCTTTTGAACTTTTTCCTGCTAACTGAAACTTTGTAACCTTTGGCCAACATCTCCCTTTTCTTCTCCACCTCAAGCTTCAAGTTCTGTAAGAGAACATTCCACTCTCTGCTTCTGTAAGCTTGACTTTTTTAGATTCCACATATAAGTAAGATGATGTGATATTTGTCTTTCTGTGTCTGGCTTGTATCACTTAACATAATGTCCTCTGGTTCATCCATATTGTCCTGAATGACACAATTTCGTTCCTTTTTTTGAGGTAGAATAATAGTTCCTTATGTGTATAAGCACCGTTTTCTTTATTCATTCATCTAATGATGGCCATTCAGGTTGATTCCATATTTCAGCTGTTGTGATTAGTGCTGCAGTGAACATGGGAGTGCAGATTTCTCTTCAAAGACTTATTTTTTCCAATCCCAAATACACAAAAGTATCATCCGGCCTCTGTCATGCTGTGGAGACTCTCCTTGATTTATTTATAAATGATTCAGGATTTCTTTAAAGAAGCTGAAATTTTATTTTTACATGCAAAACCATATTTAGAAGTCAAAATATTCAAACAAAACTCACAGAAGTATCTATTCCATCAATATATAATTCCCAGTTAATTGAATGTAGAATGTCATTTGAGCATGAGTTAGTAGTCACAGAGAATAGGCCTTAAAAATGTTCTGGATTTGAAAGTTTTGCATTCAAAACAGTCTCTTAAGATTCTTAATTCTAAAAGACACCATCCCTTTCTCTCTTCAGCCTGTTTTCTTCATTTTGCTTCTCATCCAGTATGTGAAAGGTTGATCATTTTTAGTCGATGAGGATGACGTGCCCTCTTTCTCCTTGGGGACAGAAGGACGTAAGTTGTGCTCTAAATGAAAATAAGAGTATGATGAGTATCCCAAGGGATGATGGAAAGTTCCAGGGATAAGCATTGAAATTGAGAGCCAAATTCAAGTACATTGGAATTAGGATTCTGGTGATAATTCTGTCAGTATCTGCATATATTCAAGGAAATTAGTCCTTTCGAGTAGGATAATGGAAAAATTTCTAAAAGGCAATCTGAGCGGAATGTTTAAAGACTATGTGATTATTATGCACTGCATGCCTGTACCAAAACATCTCAAGTACCCCACAAATTACTCATAAAGTTTAAACAAAGTAAGACTACTATACATATTCTGGCCTGCAGCTTTTTTTCCCCTGACATTTGCCTACAAGCCTGTAATAGCACAGGCAGTTCTACAAGAAGCATGAATATGCACATATGTACATGCACGACAGCAGTGATACAAAAACAAATGTGCTGTGTTCTAGTAGAATTGTCTTATTTTTGTCCAATCCAAGATTAATAAGTTATTAGCTTTATGGAAATGAACCCTAGAGGATAAATCATACAGGTGCAAAGTAATTTTCCTATCCTAGGGACTAAATTATAACCAAATAATACTAGCTTAAACCAAGGCAGTACCAGTGAGAATGCAAAGAAAAAAAAGAAAAGAAAAAGGTTGTTTTGAATGTCTTGCAGATCCAACAGGATTTGCTGATAGATTGGATACAGGGTGGCAGAGAATGAGAAGATTCCAGGACAATACTGGCCAATTTAGAAGTATACTTTGAGAACAACAAGAAATAGGCCATATGGCCGGGTGTGGTGGCTCACACCTATAATCCCAGCACTTTGGGAGGCTGAGACGGTGGATCACCTGAGGTCAGGAGTTCAATACCAGCCTGGCCAACATGGTGAAATCCCGTCTCTACTAAAAATACAAAAATTAGCCAGCCATGGTGGCGGGTGCCTGTAATCCCAGCTACTCGGGAGGCTGAGGTGGGAGAATCGCTTGAACCCAGGAGGCAGAGGTTGCAGTGAGCCAAGATCGCACCACTGCACTCCAGCCTGGGCAACAAGAGTGAAACTCCATCTCAAAAAAAAAAAAAGTAAAAAGAAAAGAAAAGAAATAGACCATAGGAGGAATAAGTTTAGGGGATGAGGAGATCAAGGTTGGGCATATTAAATTTGAATCCCGTATTAATCATCAAACAGACAAAGAGAGTGGGCAGATAGATGTGAGTCTGGAGTTTAGGGGAGAGGACCAAGCTGCATGTCGTCGCATTCTGTATTTAAAGTCCAAGAAACTGAACAAGATTTCTATGTGAGAGAGTGTGCAGAAAAGTTCTAAGACCCAGAGCCTTCAACCCTCCAATAGTTAGAGTGTGGAAAGATGAAAAACAATAAGCAGAGTGCATCTACTATGGTAGCAAGAAAATTGAGAGGTTGAAGTATTCTCGACACTGTAGTAGGCAAAATAATGGCCCCTATGCCCTCAAAACAACAAAAAAGTTGACATCCTGTCTGGGTGCACTGTTTTTCTTGTTTCTGTCTCTTGAACCCATTTCGATCAGAATTTAGCCCCTTCTACTCCATGAAACTGCTTATCATTTCCATTAGTGCCTTGCACTCTGCACTCTCAGGGTTCAATTTGCTGGAAAATTTTGAATTTTGATTTTGATTTTCCAGAACCATTTGGAGTTCTTGATGACTCTCTCCTTCACTAAAAACATCCCTTTCTTTCTATCTGTATTTGTTTCTTTCCTATTGCTGCTATAACAAGTTATCACAACTTGTTATAACTCTAATGTTAACTCTAGGGAATTAAAAGCAATGCAGATTTATTATCTCACAGTTCTGGGTGCTAAAAGTCCCAAATGTGTTGGCATTCGAAGAGAGAATCCATTTCCTTGGTCTGTCTGTCTTCTTTTGAAAACTGGCTACATATCTTAGATCTCATTCTCTGTTTCTAACCCTCCATCTTAAAAAAGAAACAAACAAAAAAACATTATGATTACCTGGATTCATCCAGGTGAACTGGGGTAAGTTCTCATCTTAAGATCCTCACTTTTTTTTTTTTTTTTTTTTTGAGATGGAGTCTTGCTCTGTTGCCAGGCTGCCGGGCAATGGCGCGATCTCGGCTCACTGCAACCCCCGCCTCCCGGGTGCAGGCGATTCCCTTGCCTCAGCCTCCCGAGTAGCTGGGACTACAGGCCCGCACCACCATGCCCTGGCTAATTTTTTTGTGTGTTTTACTAGAGATGGGGTTTCACCATGTTGGCCAGGATGATGTCGATCTCCTGACCTCGTGATCCGCTCGCCTTGGCCTCCCAAAGTGCTTGGATTACAGGCATGAGTCACTGTGCCTGGCCAGGATGTTCACTTTTTTAAATTGATTTGTTTTTATTTTATTTTAGAGATGAGGCTTCGCTCTCTCAGATAGGTTGGAGTGCAGTGTCATGATCACAGCTCACTGAAGTCCCAACCTCTTGGGTTCAATCCATCCTCTTATCTCACCCTCCTGAGAAGCTGGGACTACAGACATGTACCGCCATGCCCAGCTAATTTTTATATTTGTTTAGAGAGGGGTTTTCACCATGTTGCCCAGGCCCGTCATGAACTCCTGGGCTCAGGTGATCCACCGGCCTCAGCCTCCCAAAATGCTGGAATTGTAGGTGTGCTTCCTGACACCAGTTTCTAAGGTCCTTGAGGGCTGTGATCGTAGCTCATACTACCTTTCTGTCCCTAGTATCTACCAGACAATAAGCACTTTATGGACGATTAGCCGTTGCAGGATTTTTGGCTCCAAATTGCAAAATGCGAGCTAATTAAAAAAGGAGCGAATCTGTTTACTCATACACTTTTTTTTTTTTTTTAGTTTGAGTGAACTCCTGATTCTCAAAATCAGTGAATGCCCAGTTTCATGTAAACCGTGTTTATTTCCACTCTTTACACTTAGCAGCTGTTTCTTTTTCACAAACACTGAAGATTCCATGTTCCCCGAAATATCTATGTATACCTGTATCATAATTCATTACACATAGGTTAGCTGGAATGGAGATATTTTATATTTGTGGCATGCATTTGATCTTGAATTGAAACCTGTAGTTTACAAAAATCTACGTATCTTTATAGTTTTAACAGATTGTGAAAGTTATAAAAGCAAAACAGTAGAGCTCTATGGTAGAATTTTTTTTTCTTTAGGTCTTTTCATTGGTATTTTAAATGTCTCATTATGAAAAGACCATAAACCATGGTTTTCTAAGAGTTCTGCTGAATTTTGCAATTGGCTGGCCTGTTTTCTAAATGATCCTGTAATCTCCATTTATTAGTTTTCTAGAGCAGCCATAACAAATGACCACAAATGTGACGGCTTTAAACAAGAGAAATTGACTCTTTCATAGTTTGGGAAATCAGATGTTGAAAATAAACCTGTCGGCAGGGCTGCCTTTCCCTGGGTGGTTCCAGAAAGACATCCTTTCTTGCCTTTTCAGCTCTGGTGGCCTCGGTGTTTGTCTCTATCTTCACAAGGCCTTCCTCCCTCTGTTGTATGTGTCATCTCCTTTTCTTATACAGACACCAGTCATTGGATTTAGGGCTATACCCTCAATTCAGGATAATTTTATCTGCAGGTCCTTAACTAATTATATCTGCAAAGGCCCTATTTTCAAATAGGGCCACACTCCGAGTTTCCAGGTGGACGTGTATTTTTGGAGGATATTACTCAACCCACTCCACCTATCACATCATTATTGCAACATATATGTATGAATGTAGGTGTTTCAGATGTTTTCGTTACATATGTGTGCACAGCCACTGTATTCAGGATGCCACCTGGCTTTCTCCTTGCTAGGCCACGCTCTGGCAAGAAGATCTGAGGACAGTCTGGGATTCTTCATCTCCTTCTTGCATCCTCTTTGCTTTCAAATAATGTAGTCATGCAGTATCTAAAAGTTTATTTCCTGAGCCTTTAAAACTTCTCCATCAGTTTGACAGGGAGTAAAAGCGTTTTTCCCCGTTGGCCACAAAACTTGTGCTTTTGCTCCAGCAATACGCAGAGCTATATTTCACACTTCCTTCTTAAATTACAGGCTATAAATATAAAGCAAAACCTTTTACCTTGCTATATTCTTCCCACCTTTTCCTTCTATTATTAAGTCTGATTACAAATGCTTATTAATGCTCTGCCTTGGAATTGCAATTTGGGCATGTGCCATCTGAAAATGGAGGTTCCTAAAAATTAAAATCAAAGATTAATGCAGGTTTTAAAAAAGGGCCTTATTCAAATATATCTCAAGTTTTAAAACGACTCATGGACTTTTAATGCAATGAATGGCCTTGTAGTGCCTCATTTTTTTTTTTTTCAAACTCAACTGTTTCATAGCCTTCTCTTTAGAACATATCTGATTTGCCAGAACCCCAGATTTGTGAGATGGTGTTATTTTTTGTTTTTACTTTCTCTTCACCCCACGGTACCATGAAGAGATCATGTAACATCCTTTCCTGGTTTTAAAGACTGGTGAGTAAAGATTACGTAACATTCAGACAAGTCAGGTGTTCTACAGAAGATGGTGTTAATGGTGTCTGATTCACAGACGCTGCCTTGACCCCTACTGGTGGTAGGACCTATATTCTCGTGAGATCCAACTTTAGGCCATGGATTACAGGACCTAGATGGAGAAAAACGATACCTAAACCTCATGAGATCTTAATTGACTGATCGGCGGGAGAGAGATTTTTCTTTCAGATGATATCATCTTATTGCATCTCCAGCAGAGTGTTTGACTGGTGAAAATAAAAATGGCCATTATAGAGAAGTTCTATAGACTTTTAAAAATTTTACTAGGATGATGCCAGAAATTCCTACTGTAGAAGCAGATACATATGTGTGTGTTTATGTGTGTGTGTGTATATATATATATGTGTGTGTGTGTATATATATATATATTTCTGAATTTGAGATGTTGGGTATTGGTAGAGATTCATTCACTTGAATAGAAATAAACTTGCCTTACTTTTGACCAGCATGAATGCTCTCATTTGCCACAGGTTGGCAAGCTTATTGGTTTAAATATAAAGTATCTTGTGGGTAAGATTAACAGCAGGTTTTTATAGTACCAAAACTTCTTTCCTTTTTATTATCATATTTAGGAAAGCCTTTTGACTCTGAGATACTTTATATTGCAGAATAATAGTTCTGGTGCAAGTATAGATTAATAGATTATTAAACACTTTTAAGATATGGATGGAAGAGTACAAATAGGATATTATTAATGAGTCCCATTTACTATTCTTTGATTCGCAGTGGAATTTTCATTTAACTTTTGAATATACCAGTGATAGGAAGTTAGTAGTGTTTGCCTGTAATTTATCCTGAGCTTATTCATTTGAAGTTCAAATTTGAAACCTTCCTCTTGTTGTTTGGTAAATAGAGATTACTGCGATTCGAAATGAGTAATCCCTAAATTGATGTAGAAAAAGATATTTGAGACTGGGCACAGTGACTCACGCCTGTTATCCCAGCATGTTGGGAGGCTATGGGAGGTGGATCACTTGAGGCCAGGAGTTTGAGACCAGTCTGGCCAACACGTCAATACCCCATCTCAACTATGAATACAAAAATTAGCTGGGCATGGTATGACAAACATGTAATCCCAGCTGCTTGGGAGGCTGAGACCCAAGAATCACTGGAGCCTGGGAGGCAGAGGTTGCTACGAGCTGAGATTGTACCACTGCTGCACTCCACCCTGGGCGACAGAGCAAGACTCTGTCCACACAATCAATCAATCAGTCAATCAATAAAAATAAAAAATAAAAGAATTTTGATATATTCATATTGTCCCAAAAGTATAATTCAAATACTTAATACAGAAGGATCACTAAACTACGGACCCATTCATCAATTATAACAGATGGAAGGGTCTTTGTTAGAGTCCTGGAGGCCGATTGAGCTAGGGGCTACCATTTTAAATTGCAGGTTCATAGAGGAGATCCAGGAGGTCTAAAGGTAGGGGTCTAGAAGCAGGAAGCACCCCCACTCCCACCCCCGAATTCATGAGAACAACACTAACTAGGCAGCAAAGAGATATTTCCTGATCTCAGCAGTCAGCACAATGGTACTGAAGGTTGCTAGATAAATGCAAGTTTTGTAGTCACTCACCTGCAAGTTGTAGGCAAGATAATATTTACCTGTACTCCTATGGGAAATTAGCCCTAATTGACTGCTCTTAATCAGAACATGACATTTCAACCTCTTATTCATGGTTAGCAATATATCCCACTTGCTTCACTTTGTGATTCTCCATCGCATTGGAATAACTGGACATGGAATGCATTTGAAACTGAGCCTCAAGTTCAAATCACCATAGAACCTAAAAAGAAAATGTAAGAGAGACAAAACAGAAGAAAAATGCAGGATAGAGTGTTTTGATTTAGATGTGTTCATTCTGTGAACAGAGAGCAGATTCTCTTGGATCTGGCTGAAATAGGGGCCCCCAGTGTTGTGAAAGTGGTTTATGTCGTCATACGTGTTCCCATGGGCCTGGACAACCAACCACATTTGACAAATGAAGAAATGAAGGCTTGTGGTCAGGGTCACAAAACTTGACAGTGGCAGAAGTGGATCCAATTTCCAATCAAATTTATGACCATCTTGGCCACAATTATACTGCAACTCAATTGCTTTTCTTCCAATCAGTACCCACCCACCAGAATGTCAGCCCTTCAAGGGCATGAATTGTTGTTTGTTTCGTTCATTGTTGAGTCTTGGGAGCCTGGGCCAGTACAATGAAAATCTCAATTGTTGACATTCTCAGTAATGCACAAGAAATCATGTTTTCAGATCATGGAAATCATATCCATTAGGATGGCTGTTAATAAAGTAAACGTAAAATAAGAAGTTGTGATGGAGATGTGGAGAAACTGGAACTCTTTCACATTGCTGGTGGGAATGTAAAATGGTACAGTCATTGTGGAAAACCCTTTGGCTGTTCCTAAAAAAAATAAACATAGAGCTACCATCTGTGATCCAACAATTCTACCTCTGGGTATATACTCAAAAGAATTGAAAGCAGGAATTCAGAGAGATATTTGTATATGCAATCCTTAACCATGTTATCCACAATAGCTAAAAACTGAACTTTTGAAATAGCCAACTGTCCATTGATGGATGAATGGATAAAAAAGTGTACACACACACACAGAGACACACTGCTGAAATGGAATATTATTCAGCCCTAAAAGAAAGGAAATTCTGATAAATGCTACAACATAAATAAACCTTGAGGACATCATTCTAAGAGAAATAAGCTACAAGCTAGTCACAAAAGGACAAATGCTGTATGATTTTACCAATATGAGGACGCAGAGTTGTCAAATTCACAGAGGCAAAAAGTTGAATGGTGTTTGTGTGGGGCTGGGAGGTGAAGAGAATGGAAAATTATTTCCTGGTGGATAGAGTTTCAGTTTGGAAAGGTATAAAATGTTCAGGAGATGGATGATGGGGACAGTTGGACAATAATGTGACTGTTCTTAAGGCCACTCAATTATACACCAAAGAACTAGTTAAAATGATGAATTTCATATTATCTATATTGTATCACAATAAAATAAATCATTATGTTATCTGTGATTTAATTGACTCTTTGTAACGTCACCATGTTAGAGCATGTTCAGTATTGCATATCCTGCAGTATTGGAATGGACGTGGTAATACTTGAGTGGCAGAAATAAAGTAACTTTTAAAAACCCATCTCTGTGTATTCACAAAATCTTATATTTCATATAAGTGAAATCATACACTCTGTATCATGTTTCTTTCTCCTAATAAAATGTTTACAAGGTTTACAAGGTTCATCCACATTGTAGCATGTATTAATCAGTACTGTATGCTGGTTTATGACTGGATACTATTCCATTGTATGATAGACCATATTCTATTATGTTTATCTATTTTTCATTTGATGGATATTTGGATTCAATTCACAGAGACAGAAAATAGATTAGTGGTTGCTGGTGCTTGGAACAGGACTGTAGGGAATTAGCGTGTCATGGTTACAGAGTTTCAGTTTGTGAACATGAAAAATTTCTAGAGACAGATTCACAAAAATGCGAATGTACTAAATGCCATTGAACAGAACAGTACACTTTAAAATGGTTCACTTTATGTTATGTGAATTTCATCTTAAATAGAAGAAAAATGAAGTCTGAAGTTGTCATATACTTCACTGGGATGCTTTCTTTAAAAAGTGTAGAAAAGGTCCTGAAAGGATCATATAAACAAACTAAACAACAATCAAACAAAACATGTCAATGTACCCCTCAGCATCCTGACATGGAAGACTAAACTAAACTGTTCCCAGGGCTTTCTTCTTCCTTATCTGTTACTTTCAGAGGCATTTTAGCTTAGAATTTAATTTGACTGTTCACAACCCCAGTGTCTCCATTTGATCTCAGAGCAAACTTGAGCTGATAATTAAATTTCCATGCTTTTGACCAGGGAAAGACTTTAAGAAATTTCTTTGAAACTGTGAACTTGTAGAAAGGAGAAAATTGTATATGTATCTAGCTTCTATCCATTCCATTTGTCATATGGTCAGAAATTACATGATGCAAGCATGCCCCTTACAGGGCCCTGGGCTCACAGCTACATGGTATATTTTGTATTTGCTTCCACTATTTTGTTAGCAAATATATATACTTACTAACAAAATACATGTTTTAAGAAATAAAATTAAGAACAAAATAATAACATGTTTTAAGAAAACACACTTTTGTTTGCCTTTTATTTTTTGCTTAAAAAATGTTTATAAATTTACAGGTGTTACAAATTCAGTTTTGTTATATGGGTATATTCATAGTGGTGGTATCTGGGCTTTTAGTGTACCCATCACCTGAATAGCGGAACCTGTATCCAGTAGGTAGTATTTCATCCTTCATGCCCTTTCCTCCTCTTTCCACCTCCTCACATTTTGTAGTCTCTACTCTGTATGTTAACGTGTACCTGTTGTTTAGCCTCCACTTATAAATAAGAACATGAGTATTGGACTTTTTGAGTTATTTCACTTAGGATAGTGGCTTCCACCCAGTTTCATTCATGTTGCTGCAAAAGACATAATTTCATTCTTTTTTATGACTACTATTGAGTTGTATTCCATGGATATATAAACTGTGGCATATATAAACATTTATATATCCAGTCATCTGTTGATGGACACTTCAGTTGATTTCATGACTTTGCTATTGTGAATAGTGTAGTGATAAACATATGAGTGGAGGTGTCTTTTTGATAGAACCATTTCTTTTCCTTTGAGTAGAAACCCACAAGTGGGATTGCTGGGCTAAATGGTACTTCTATTAAGTCATTTGGAGAATCTCCATACTGTTTTCCATAGAGATTGTATTAATTTACCTTCCCACCAACAGTGTATAACTGCACCCTTTTCTCAGCGTCTTTGCCAACATATGCTGCTGTTTGACGTGTTTCAAAATGTCATTCATTTTCATCTTTTATTATAATTACTTAAAAATGATGACTTTTAACAGAGAAGGGAAAGATAAAGTTGATAATCTTTTTTAATGCCATATAATTTCTAGTTACAAGACCACAGATAAACCCCATGCTGAAGAGAGGTGGGTAAAATAGCTCGTTTGAGATGAAGTACGTTTGGGAAGATAAAATTGTTTTTAGGATGATGAAGATGTTTGATGTCTAACTTTGCTCTAGTTTTTCTAACTTTAAGTGTATTCTTCACATCTGCACAAATTATTCACTTTTTAAACCACATGCCAAAACATTACTTACATTTACTTGGTTTATAATAAAATTTGGGACTATTAGTGGATGATTCTTACTGCAAGAATTGTTAATCTGGCATTTGGATCTGGTATTTAGATTACTTTATATTTTCAGCTGCATATGCAACTATTAGATATCTGCCCACACTTTTTCCTTCCCACTGTAGAAAATACACACTGTATTAAGGTGACAGGTTTTCCTATTTTCACCCCTTAGACTTGAGTTATTTTCTCATCATTATTAACTCATAGAACCTGTGCTTTGTTCCTGGCTCCGGGTTGAACACTGTGCAAAAATCTATCCTTTAAGAGTTAGTCAAAACTGTTGGCTGTGTAGGCACCTAGTAGAAACTTCCCTTTTCCCCTCTGAGGGTTCACTGAAAACTCAACTTTAAAAAGGCGGAATAATTGAAGAAAAGGCATGCAAATTTCCTTTAATGTGGATAGCTTGGCAGGAAGGAGTAGGAGAATGATTACCCAATAACTTAATGGGGTAGATATGCTTATATACTCTACTTCCTAGAGGAAAGGGAGGTGAGGACTCCTGGGTGATACTTAGGGGAACAGTAAATGATTTTTAGGGAATTAAGTGGGCTTGAAGAACATACAGTGGCTTAGAACAAAGTCTGTTGGGCTTGCAGAGCAGATAGTGGTTTGTCACAAACGTCTGTCCAAGTGTGTTGACAGACTTCAGTCTTTCTTCCTGCGATATGAGTTCAGTTACTAGAATCTCGGGGAAGGGACCAGAGGTCATTGTTTTCTTCTTTGATGGGTCCAGACACTGGGCAGATAAACAACTTCAGAAAACAACTTCCTCCTGTGCTTTGGGGGTCACAGAGGATTGACAGACAAGAGGGAGTGGGAGCAGATGAGAGAGACCTTGAGGCTTCTTCTTCAGTTCAGCACATCAAAGTACCATATTTTGGAGTGTGGGTTTCTGAGTCCCAACAGCTGGGTAGTGAAGACCACCTAGGGCTGTGTGTTGACGGTTCCGATGCAGACAGCCAAGGCTCACTTCTCTGGGAGGAAGCTAAATGCCACTCAGGGACTCATCCTCATCTCAAATGTCTTTGTTGTATTGATGACAGTTGGCACTCAGATTGCATGTATTCCTTGTGGTTTCAACCATTGGTTGACATGACCTTAAGGCCCAAGCTATGTCTTCATTGGTCCATTTTTTGGAGGAATGCATTTTACTTCCTCAGTGCAACAGAGCTATTAACCGTTCATCATGCCAGTAAGAGAGTCCCCGGGATCTGCACTGGGACAGAATCCCCATTCACTGCCTTGTCTCACTTTTGTAGTTTGTTTTGTTTTGTTTGAATTTGTTTTAGTTTTTCCAAATAATCTGAAGGTAAAATATAATTGAAAAAAGCACTTATCTTGTGATATCAGGATAAGTAAACTAGTGCAGTTCCAGAAACATCTAACCGAGTGTTGTTTTCTTGCTGGATTGCAATATTGATAGGCACATGGGATAATATCTCATGTAAATTCTGAAACATCTAATTGAATCTTGATCCTTCATCTTGACCCTCTTCTCAGCGGGCTACATTTATCCCTAAAGAGCAACATTCTGTCAATCCTTAGGAACGTGAAGCATTGCAATCTGCAGAGCAAATTACCAGCAGGAGAAAATATTACCTAATATTCAAAAGCATGCCTTTTGTGTGAATGATCTTGAAGCCCCAGGGAATGGGGGAAACAGGGTTAGAAGTGCATAAGCCAAGAACCTTATTTGATCCAGCAGTTTCCGGTTTCCAAAACCCTACCCATGCAGTTCCAAGAAGAAAATAACAAATTGGCATCACTTAATGTTTAGTGATAGAAAAAGAAAAGCACGCCTTTGTTCATTTTCTACTCTTCTCATTTCCTGCTTCACCATTCCTATCAAATGAAACATTTTATTTTCATTTCCTCTCTATAACTTGTACTATTTCTGTGAATAGACGATGTGCTTAACATATTGCTGTTTGTGAGTACAGACACTCTTGCTATCATCAAAAGAGATAGTATCCATTTGAGAAACATCTAGTGTATGAGGACAAGTTTTATTTTCATTTTTCCCTTAAGTTGTGTTTTATCTTTTAAATGTAGTTGTAAAATGACAGAACATGGGATCACAAAGAGACACAAAATGCATAATTAATAAATGTGATTTTGTATTAATTTTATGTATGCAAGGGGCACATTTGTGTAGGAGTTCAAAAACATTAAATGATTTTAAATCTCCTCTCATTCATTTAATAAATGTCTTTTGAGGTCAGATGTGAACAGACAACTTGTGACACGTGTTTCTTGTTTTTAGGGAACTTCCACCTCAACATGGGAAATAAACAAAGACCCTACTACTTCTTTACAAGTGTCTTAGTGAAACAGGGTATTTCCCTGACCCCTTCACAGGTGGGAACTGGAGTGCACTGGTGCTGGAACTAGCCGGCTGCTTCTGGGCCAGCAGGGGTGAACTCTGCTCACTCGCTGCTCACCCCTTGTGGGAGGGGAAGCACAAGTGAGCAGGTACAGGAGCCAGGGCGAGCAATTCTGGGCTCCATCAAGAATGAACTTCATACCAGCCCCACGGCAGCATCTAGTAGAGGGTAGCCTGCAACCGCTGAAGTTCCAGAGGAAGTGTTACACTGCCTGTTTGGCTTTGCCATCCGTGGACAGCGTAAGTGTTAACAGCTCAGTGGAGGGTCCGTGTGACAGCCTTTTGCACCCACATTCATGGCACCCAAGTTCTTGTCCTGAGGAGGGAAATTAAAGGAAAATAAAATTAAAAAGAAAGAGAAATAAGTTTTCCTGTATTAGGCTGACTGGTCCCAGAGGCAGCAACAGGCACAGCCCAGACCCAGGAAAAGTCGTGATAATAGATAATAGTATCTGATGTGCTCTGGAGACTCTCCCAGCACTCCCTCAACATAGAGAGAAGAAAAACAAATTTTCCTTTGTTTTATGGAATGAGTTTATAGATTCATGTTCTCTGTAACTAGTGACTTCAAGTATTGTGTTTTATCCAAAAAGTACAATGAAGGTCATGAGAAGCCTGATTAGGTCTGAACTATAGCTACCTGGGCACCGTAGTGAAGGTTATGAAATAAACCAGTGCAAGGCACTTCAGAGCAAAACTTAGATAACAGACATCAGGGTTGCTTGGCAATGGTCATGTGCAGTCCTGAGTTTGTCCTGACTCTGTATCCCTGCTTTCACGCCACTGTAAGCTTGCTTCAAGCTAGCCCACCCCCTTTTGTAAAGTGTGTATGAAGGTCAAGTGCTGTCTTTGTTACAGTCCCAGTCCTTGGACATTGAGTCTACTGGGTCAGAGTGCACTCAATAATAAAGATATCCTCCTGTATACACCCCAAGGTCTCTCTCTGGTCCTCCTGATCCCGCAACAGTCTGACGTCCAGAAGGAATGAGGTCACATGAACAAAATGAAGATGGTAAATGCAGGGGATTTTATTGCTGGTGAAAGTAGCTCTCAGCAGGAAGGGGAACTGAAAACAGGATGGAGTGGGAAGATAATCTTCCCCAGGAGTCTCGTCATCCCCGGCCAGAATCCTCTCCAAAGCTATGCCATCAAGCTGTCCCTCTGAAGTCAAGCCACTTCTGTCTGATGTGCAACCATAATCTCCAATGTCCAACTGCTTCTCCCCTCTCCAAGCTATGCCTGGAGTTTTTATGGGCACAGGATGTGGTGCAGGGCAGGCCATGGGTGGTTTTGGAAAAGGCAACAGTCGAGTGGGAAAACAGGAATGTAAATTCTCACTTTGGGCCGTGGTTGCACACTTTTTGGCTTGAGGGCGGGGCTCTCACCGGGAACCCATTCTCTTCTGCCCAGAATTTCCCTGCCTCCTGTCCCTATCTGTTTTGTATTTATTTTAGGTATGTAAGAGGCACGTTTGTATGGAAGTTCAAAAACGTTTAATTATTTTAAATCTCTTTTATTGATTTAATGAATGTCTTTTGAGCTCAGACGTAAACAGGCAAGTGCAGCTTATAGCTGCAGTGAGCTGAAAATGAAGTACTCAGACAATTCCAGCTGAACGGGGCAGGGAACAGCTCTTCTGAGAGAGTGCCACCCCAGGATCCATCCACCCGAATATTTATTGAGAGAGCTTGTTTAAACTACAATTCAGATGAACAAAAGACATCCACCAGGTGGCTCTTTGCGGTCGGGTCAGGAGGCACATATGACCTTGTAAAAAACACTCAAACCACATTCTTAGGAGGCTGTGTTCAGCACTCTTTATCACACATACTACTCCCTGTCCTGTTTTCAGGGACAAGGAGTTATAGTCTCATGCACAAACAACATGCACACCACGCCTCAGTATTTTTCCATGCCTCGACCTCAAATATCTTCTACATTAGCTTGAATATGTTGCCGTGCACCCCCTACAGGAAGTCATTACACGTGTTTCCTGGTTTTAGGGGAGCTTCCACCCTAACATGGGAACTAAAGAGAGATTCTACTAGTTCCTTTCAAGTTTTTTAGGTAACAAATTAGATATATTCTACACCCCTTAGTGGTGAGTGCTCATGTTGTCAAATTTGCATTTGTTTTCAAATGAGATTAAAACACAACAGTGATGTTTAAATGTTTCTACTATTAGAAAATCAAATCAATGTATTCTACCTTGGATTTTTCCTTTATTTCTTGATAGAGTTCTGGTTTGCAACAAAGTTTTATTAGTAGCTGATTTACCTTCCCAAGAGTTCGGGCAGGATTTGATGGTGAATGTACACTTAGTGGTTTCCATATTTTTTTAAAAAAACATGACTCTGAATGAGCCCCCAGGCTCTCAGGTCTTCTAGTTCTTTCTGAAATGGTCCACAACGTGATTGTTTTAAAATTGAAAAATTAAATGCTTTTATTTCAAACCCCACTGATCTAAAACCAATAGGTGTACCTTTCATGAGCACACTTCATTCTGCAGGTGAAAAATTTTCTTCCAACAGTTGTCTATGATAGTGATTTGTAAGTCAGCAATTTGCTCTAAAAATGTGTCTCTTTCTAAGCATCACAAGAAGTAATTTAAATTATGCTATTTCTTAGTAAGCATGTTGATTGAACCTCACATATTTCAACGGATTCTATACCAAACACAGACTCTCTTTTATTTTTACTCCATTGACTTGGTTTATACAGTCTACATAGTCAATTTTGTATGTCTAAAAGTGCCTGACCATTTTACTAGATGGCATGGTGATATGGTTTGGCTGTGTCCCCACCCAAACGTCATCTTGAACTGTAGTTCCCAAAATCCTCATGTGTCATGGGAGGGAGCCAGTGGGAAGTAATTGAATCTTGTGTTGGTTACCCTCATGATTTTCTCATGATAGTGAGTTCTCATGAGATCAGATGGTTGTGTAAGGGGCTTTTCCTCCTTTTGCTCGGCACTTCTCCTTGCTACCACCATGTGAAGAAGGACATGTTTGCTTCCCCTTCCGCCATGATTGTAAGTTTCCTGAGGACTCCCCAGCCATGCTGAACTGTGAGTCAAACTTTTTTTCCTTTATACATTACCCACTCTCGAGTATGTCTTTATTAGCAGCATGATAATGGAAATTGCTGCTGAGAGTGGGGTGCTGCCGTAAAGATACCCAAAAATGTGGAAGTGACTTTGGAACTGAGTAACAGGCAGAAGTTGGAACAGTTTGAAGGGCTCAGAAGACAGGGAGATGTGGGAAAGTTTGGAACTTCCTAGAGACTTGTTGAATGGCCTTGACCAAAATGCTGATAGTGATATGGGCAATGAAGTCCAGGCTGAGGTGGTCTCAGATGGATATGGGTAATTTTTTGGGAACCAGAATACAGGTGACTTTTGCTATGTTTTACCAAAGAGACTGGAGGCATTTTACCCCTGCCCTAGAAATATGTGGAACTTTAAACTTGAGAGAGAAGATTTAGGGTATCTGGTGGAAGGGGAATGTGGGGTTGGAGCCCCTCCACAGAATCTCCACTGGGGCACTGCCAGGTGGAGCTGTGAGAAGAGGGCCACCGTCCTCCAGACCCCAGAATGGTAGATCCACTAACAGCTTGCATCATGAGCTTGGAAAAGCCACAGACAATGCCAGCCCATGGAAGCAGCTGGGGTGTGGGGAATTTATCCAGCAAAGTCATGGGGGCGGAGCTCCCAAGGCCATCAGAGTCCACCTTTTGCATCAGCATACCTTGGATGTGAGACATGGAGTCAAAGGAGATAATTTTAGAGCTTTAAAATTTAGCTGCCTTGCAAGATTTCGGACTTGCATGGGGTCTGTAGCCCCGTCATTTTTGTGAATTTCTCACATTTGGAACAGGTGTATTTACCCAGTGCCTGTACCCCCATTGTATCTGGGAAGTAACTAACTTGCTTTTGATTGTACAGGATCTTAGGCAGAAGAGACTTGCCTTGCCTGTGATGAGACTTTGAACTTGGACTTTTGAGTTATTGCTGGAATGAGTTAATACTTTGGGGGACTGTTTGAAGGATACGATTGTGTTTTGAAATGTGAGGACATGAGATTTGGGAGGGACTAGGGGCAGAATGATATGGTTTGGCTGTGGTCCCCTCAAATCTCATCTTAAATTATAGTTCCCTTAATCTCCACATGTTGTGGGAGGGACCCAGTGAGAGGTAATTGAGTCATGGGAGCAGTTACCCTCATGCTGTTCTTGTGATAGTGAGTGAGTTCTCACAAGATCTGATGGTTTTATAAGGGGCTTTTCTCCCCTTTGCTCTGCATTTCTCCTTGCTGCTGCCATGTGAAGATGGACATGTTTGCTTCCCCTCTGCCATGATTGTAAGTTTCCTGAGGCCTCCCCAGCCCTGAGAAACTGTGAGTCAATTAAACCTCTTTCCTCTATAAATTACCCAGTCTCGGGTATGTCTTTATTAGCAGCATGAGAACAGACTAATACACGTGGCACATGGCACACATAAATCATTCTGGGGTGAAAAAGCCAGTTCTAGAATGTTTTCTTACTCAGAAATAAGGGTATTCATTGGGAAGTCATCTTCTAGATAAAGTCATGGCAAGCTGTGGCAGGAGGTTTCTGTAGATCAAACATCCTTGTACGTGTCTGTAAATATTATCTGAGTCAGTACTCACCGTCTAATAAATGCCCCATGTGTTATAGTTGTTAAATGTTAGATCTTTAGACAGCATTCATACATCAGATGTGTCACATAAACTTGCAGAATGTCTGTGAAGGGGCATGGATATCTTAGGTTAGTAATTACCAAACCATTTTCCAAAGTGGAACTGATCTTTGGTCTTAGAATTGAGATGTCTACCTGACCTGAAGAGAAGGTATCAACAGGAAGAAACAATATGAAACAAATTTTTATGTTGTTCTCTTAGCCAAAGGAAGATAAATGTCTTGGAGATGTTTGGTTACACAGAGGAGAATGAAATTAAAACACACAAAACAAAGCTATTCTCCTATTAATATGATTTACTATACAAGACATACTAATTGACATTGTAAGAAAATACAAGTTGGTTTAGGGGTACAAAAATGCAGTTAGATAGAAGGAATAAGTTCTAGGATTGGTTAATGCAGTGGGGAACTGTATATTTCAAAATAGCTGGAAGAGAAGAATTAGAATGTTCCTAACCCAAAGAAAAGATAAATATTTGAGAAGATGCATATCCCAGTTATCTGATTGGATCCTGACACATTGTTTACAGATATGACCATATCACATGTACCTCTAAAATTTGTTCAAATGTATTATATTGATAATAAACAACTCAATAAATGGCAAAAGACAACATTTCCAATAGAATATATTTCTATTAATAGCTTTTTAAAGAGAAAATTCCAGTGAATTGCTATAAGGTTAAAAGAACCACCACAGAAGTAAAAACATTCTACTTATCCATAACTATAGCAAATTCTTGCTGTGGTAACTAGGGTTTTTTTCAGGCTTAAGTATTTTAATTATATTTCAGATCGATACTTGCTAATATTAAAATGTGTATTGTATAGCTGACAGACTAATTAACAAACCTTTTTATTATGGCTTTTGCTGGCTTGGGGTATGGTAAAATTATTTATGAAACTTTAGGAAAAAAGACTTTGCCTTTTTCTTTAGGGTTATGATGTATAGTTCAAACTAATTAGGAAAATTAAAGACCTAAAATGTTTTGTAATTATGCTGATACTACAAGTAATTAAAAAAGATGGCTTTCACTCCGTCCTCCAGTCCTACTTAAGATATTTACATGCAATGCCCAATTCAGTTCACAAAAGCAATATAAAGAGAAGGTGCTATGTTTTTTTAATTCCCCTTCACAACAGTAAAGCAAAGGTTAAGTTCCTTCTTATTGATAACCTGACTGGTAATCTTTGGAGATATCATTGGAATTCAGTTGGTTTCTCTTCAGAGGCACCTGCCATTTGGATTTGTTGCCTTAGTGGTTGATATCGGTCAGGACTTCTTCTTAAGTAAAAAAAAAAATATTTCATGCTAGAGCTTCTTTTCCACTTCTTTAATGAGTGGTGCCATTTGCCTGTATATGGGAGAGAATCCTGCAAAAAGCGGGAGCTGTCCGGTGTTGCTTAATGTTCCTGAGAGTATAGTATTTTCGGTAATGTTAACTCATATCCCTAGGGCTATGGAGGGGGTCACATATTTTGATTCAATTAAATATCAGCAATTGAGAAAAACCTTGATTGTCTGAAAAAACTGAGTGAGATGACCCAGCAAGTTGTGTAACAGTTGGGGAGTTTGCAACAGTCTATGAAAACCCTTTGACTCTAGAGTAAGAGAAAATTTTCATTGACCCTAGCACACTGTTGGTTTTACTCAGGGATGCCGATTTTGGCTAATACGTTTCTCCAGATACCAGTATGATAATGATAATGTCATGCTTGTAACTCACTTTGTAACTACCAAATATGTTGTTCTGAAATGGCATCTGTTATCCCATCTCCCTCTTACAAAAATCCTATGAGACCATTACTATTGTCTTTATTTTCTTTGAAAAAATACCACCAGAGTCCCCTTATACTTGAATAAACTTGGGTTTATTGACTCTTTTATGTATTTCTATATATTTTATTATTGTTTGTTTTTAGAGACAGGGTCTTGCTATGCTACCCATGCTGGTGTGCAGTGGTGTGATCATAGCTCATTGCAGCCTCCAACTCCTGGGCTCAAGCGATCCTCCCACCTCAGCCTCCTGAGTACTAGTACTTCAGTTGCTCACCACCACATTCGGCTAATTTTTAGGTTTTTTTTTTTACAGGTGTGTTTTCATTATGTTGCCCAGGCTGGTCTTGAACTCATGAACCCAGGTGTTCCTCCCACCTCTGTTGACTGTTTACAACAAGGAAGAATATGTACCATGTACCATAGGGGATGTCTCAGTACAAGAAAGAGAGAATTGGGACTTGTGTTAAATGATTTACAGAGGATTCTGGGAAACTAGGCTTGGCTTTGCAATTGATGCTATCAGGAAGTGTGGGCAATTCTATGACTGGTTATCTTATTCAGTGTCATGTAAGAGAAGGAAAAATGAAGCATGGGTTAAAGCAATGGTTGGCAAAGAAACAACAGCCACTGATGACAGCCAGGACAGGTCATGTTTGAGTGTTTGGATAACCACCTTTAACCACCTTTTTTGTGTGAGTGTCCGGACGTGATCACAGTGTGGTCTTCGTTTTGTCTTGTTCTATCATGATCACACAGTGATTTTGCCCGGTGTTGCTGTTTCATGTTTTTTGTTTTTTTTTGTTTTTTTTGTTTTTTTTTTTTTTTTTTTTATGTTCAACAGAACAATGGCACAACCTAGCTGCAAGGCACAGACCAACTCCCAGCATTGCCAGGGCTTAGGGTACATTGCCAGGTCAGCTGCTGACCAACAGGGGCTGCTTTTCTCTTTTGTGAGTAATTGAGAATTAAATAAACTGAGTAACATGCCTGAAATCCTACAGAGAGTTGGAGGTAATACTGGAGTCTCAATAAAGACTATACAGGATAGTCTATCCTATTAATCTCCAGGCTTTTTTCTAAGAAACCAAATGCCAATATTTTATTTGTTGCAGAAAAGAGACATCCTATGGTCAACACAATCTTCAGTGGGAGTTAATTTTAATCAGGTTCTTTAGAATTCAGGAAAGCTAGAAAAAAGAGGAGTTGTGTAACTAACGTACTGGGAGGCATCTTCTGTGGCCAGTCAGCAGACACCATCTCCACTGGAGAGATGCAGGCATCTTAAGGATGGGAGAATTCCATTTATAGCCCAGGACCCACCCCTTCGTCCATGAGCGTAGCTTGGATAGGGATGGCCCATATTAATGTCTTTGACTCTTGGTTTTGTTGTTACATTCTGTATGGCTGATTCAGATTTGTCCACATTGACATATTTGTTCTGTGATTCTGATCATTGTGGCCATGTTTTCCTAGAACAAAGGGCTTAGGTTAATTTTTGCAGAGTAATGACATTTTCTGTTGCAGCCAAACTCCATAGAGCAATATCATTCCTACTTCTTGTTTTCTTCCCATGGCGATTGAACATGCAAGCCACATTCAGGAGTAGGATCTGAAATTCCCCAAGAGCCAGCCAGCAATAATAGTGTAAATCTAATGCATGCCCTTGAAACACCAAGGGATAAATTCATGTGCATTTGTTCTTTTGGGGTTTGAAGAACCAGATGACATGCAAAAGAAAAATATTGACAAAAGATATCTCATCATTTACTTTCAATTGTTAAGTTTGATTTTCGTGCATTCAACCTTAGTTTTTTTAACAGATAAGTGATTCTAGTTTGTGAGAGCCAGAAGCATGCACAAATAAACCTTATTTAACAAATTAATCTCATTTTCTTGGTCCTGATGATTGCATACTGCTTATTTTAAAAAGGTTGTGAGCAAGCCAAAGTTATCATAGTTATTTTTAAAGTGACAGCATGGCTGAGGTATCAAAATATGTTTAAAGATTCTAAGAGAAACAGGTTAGAAAACGATGACTGACAGCTTTTTAGGTTATTAGATACAGAAAATTATACTTAGATTTATTTAGGTTGAAAATTAATCCTACAGCATTTAAACCAGCTGGGAGAGCTTATGCTTTCACAAGAGTGTTCAAGCTGCAACTAAGGCCATTGGGCAACGGTAGACGGAAAAAATGGTTATTTCTTCTCTTTCAGAACCAAGTGTGACTGATCAACCACAAAAGATCAGCGGGGGTATTCAGGCCTAGGTCATCTTGGTGGCAACTTGGGTTTTAGTTTGCTTTCAGGCTCATTGCTGGAAAAGGCTGTTCAGAAGCTTCCTCTACAACAAGGGAGATGCCAGTGCGTGAGTACAAAGCAGAAAGATGCAGTGCTTTCTACAGCACTGAGTAGGCAAATTGTGCAGATTTTTCAGTAGAATCTACTTAACACCAATCTATGCATTTGCATTTTATTAAAATGAAACTATGATCATTTCAACTGCACATTGCAGATATGCCCTATAAAATGTTTGAAGTCCTATTCTGGGCAAAAGTTTTGAAAACATGCACTCTGTATCAATTTCTCTACTTTTATTTTGTATTTGATTTTTCTAAAGAGTGCCATATTTTCAAAGCAAGTAGGCCAAGAGAATGATCTTTTTTCCCTCTTTTTTTTCCCAGTGTTTAAAATACAACTGCCATGGGGCTGTGCCATTTTAGCTGTTGGAAAAAATAATCTACTATGCCTTGGTTGTATGTCTGAGTCATCAGAGCTTCTGGGAATGATTTTTTGGCATATTCTACCAACAATTTAACATGACACAAAATCATTTTCATATCTTGTGATAGTGTCAGCCAAGTGTTTCATACACATGGTGCTAGGTGCTGAAAAAGGTGTCTGAATAAAATTGTTTTCTTAAAGGAACCATAGGGGACATGATAAAACGATGCACAATTACATTTCTTTTTTCTTCTTCTTCTTCTTTTCTTTTTTTTTTTCTTTTTTTTTTTTTTTTGAGAAGGAGTTTCCCTCTTGTCACCCAGGCTGGAGTGCAATGGCGCAATCTTGGCTCACTGCAACCTCCTCCTCCCAAGTTCAAGTGATTCTCCTGCCTCAGCCTCCTGAGTAGCTGGGATTACAGGAGCCCGACACCATGCCCAACTAATTTTTGTATTTTTAGTAGAGATGAAGTTTCACCATGTTGGCCTGGCTGGTCTTGAACTCCTGACCTCAGGTGATCCACCCGCCTCAGCCTCCCAAAGTGCTGGGATTACAGGGGTGGCCTAAAGATGCACAATTACATTTCGCAAATTGAGTTTCCTAAACAAGAGACAGCATTCCTGGAAATATCAAAGAAAAATGCAAAGAGCTTAAAGATGTTGTATTAAGGGAAGTTAGATTAAGGCAGCTTAGATGTGTGTCTCTTCCACTTTATGTTTATACCTCAGTAGAGACTAAAAGTAGAGGAATTTCAATTTCCACATGACTTACATCCGAGCAACACATGGGAGTTCTGAAAACTGACCACATTGACGTATCACACAATGTTTTCTTTCAGGCTTCTCTACCTGTGGCAAAACCAATGCTGTATTAGAGCCTCATGAGCTGTGTGTTGTTGATTAGTTGACTTAACCTCTCTGGGCCTCATTTTTCTCATCTTTAAAATAATTGAGTCTTATGGAGTTTTGAGGATCAAAAGAGTTACTATACAAACAGTGCTAGTAAGAGTCTCTGCCACACGGAAAGGCTATTTTCTATATATATATATATACACACACAGATATGTAATTTTATATATGAAATGTGTATAATTTATAAATTTTTTATTATAAATATAAATCTGTGATATATTTTATATATATTAAAACTATGAAATACAGATCATGCAATATATACTACCTTTTTTATTTTTTTAATTTGTAAGCATATTTTGAAAATTTTATTTTGCTTATAGGTTTTGCAAGTCATACCCCAATCAACCTTTATTAAAATCCCTTTGAATCATGGGATAATATCAATACATATGAGGTATTAATATATATAATGTATATAACTCTTCTGAGTTTGTAAACATATGTATAAAACATAAAAATTACTAATTCATATACATGTTTGTATCTATCTATAATTTATATATATAGATATATATACATATTTGTATTACATATGAATAATCATCACAGTGTGGCTTCATTTGTTAATCTAACCTCCTCCAACCCCACCCCCAAAAAAGCAGAAACTAAAAATAGAGGAATTTTAAGTTCCACATGATTTATTTAGGAGCAACAAATGGGACTACTAACTTCTGACCACATTAGGTAATCATACAATTTTTTCTTTCGTGCTTTTCTTGTAAATATGATTTTTATTTAAGAGGGTGTTATTGATTATCTACACAAGAATTGGCTATGTTCTCCATACTTCTACTTCAGTTTTTTAAAAAAGGATGAGGATAGACCGGGCATAGTGGCTCACGCCTGTAGTCTCAGCACTTTGGGAGGCCGAGGCCGGTGGATCACTTGAGCGAAGGAGTACAAGTGGCCTGGCCAACATGGTGAAACCCCGTCTCTACTAAAAGTACAAAAGTTAGCTGGGCATGGTGGCGCATGCCTATAATCCCAGCTACTTGGGAGGCTGAGACAGGAGACTCTCTTGAACCCGGGAGGCAGAGGTTGCAGTGAGCCGAGATCACGCCACTGTACTCCAGCCTGGGCGACAGAGCGAGACTCTGTCTCAAAAAAAAAAAAAAAAAAAAAAAAAAAAGCAGTGAAAAGGGTGAGGATTGTTATTTCTGTGGGCAGGCCCACACAGCCTCAGATTCCTCAGAAACTGCACCGGTAAATGGGAAAGTCTTTGAGTACCTCTGACAGAGCTTCAAGGGGCTGACTGTTCGTTATCCCACAGACTGCTTTGCTCTGTGTAAGTGGAGGCTCCGTGCCTCTGTTATCTTGCAGTCCCTAGGTGACCAGGGCAGGGAGAAAAATCACTGGAATCAAACTCAGTAGCACAGAAAAACGCCCCAAAGGCAAGGATGAGAGGAGAGTTGTGATCGCACATATCAAAGTCAGACTCTTATCTAGATGGGCACACCTGAGCCACAGGCTGGCGGGCTGAGATTCTGCAAAGGCTCTGGACCCCAGATAAGCTTCATTGACTGCATTGTGATCTCTTATTTTCATCAGGGAAGGCGCTGCTTTGAATGACTAAGCTGGATCTGACTTTCCAGGGAATCCTTTCAGGCACTGTGACCGTCCAGCTATCTTTGGATGGCTTTGATGCCCTAATTATTTTTCACTTGGTTGAGGACACTTTTAGTTGTCTATTCATGTGTCATCTTGTACAGAAATGTGTGTTCTGGGCTTGTAAAAACAGTTTAATTGTAAGACAAAGGGCTCTGGGTTTCGTATTTATTCACAGTCTGATGAATGGCACTTATGGATACATATGTGTATACAGTAAGTGCTCATTGAATTCCTCTTGAGTGATAAGCTAGGATACAAAATGTCAGAAAAGAAATAGTGAGGATGGGCACTGGATCCAGATGCCAGTGAACTCTGAGGGTCTCTTGCTGGTTAAAATAGCAGGGTACTTTGATTTTCATTCTAAACCCTGCCGGACCCTTGCCCTTATATCAATGACCACCTCGATGGCCCCTCAAACATGACATCTTTGAAGTAGAGCCTCATTGACGAGGACTCCTTAGAAGTCTGTCATGGCTACTAAAATTCATATCTGTGCCTTGTGCCTGGGCACTGGTACATGTGTCAGCTGTTTTTTAAGCCTACATTGAACCATTAGGTAAAGCCCAGTGTGCTCTTAGTTCCTAAAATCTGGTCAAGTCTTGATGTTGATCAACATCTTGCCTGGCCCCAGTCAGATGTCTCTAACTATCTGTAACAGGACTCAGTGTCCTGTTTACGAAATGCATAGTCGTATGGCATCATTGCTGGTTTTGCTGTATAGGTCAGGAATAAGTCAGAAATAACCAAAATGCTCCAAATCAAGTTCTAGCTGTTTCGATACCAACATCTTCCATCAACCTCGCTTCTCCCTGACTCGTCTGTCTGTTCCTGTGCTCTTCACACACACAGGCAATTTTGTGCATAAAGCTCCCCAAGGGAAGAAGAGGACAGGGCCTTCATGGGAATCTCCTTTCTCTGAAATAGGATTTACATACGCAACCAAAGCATTTGCTTCAGTTAACCAAGTGAGAGGTGGAGAAAGTCTTGCAAAACTATAGTTACATTGAGAGGGATTATTAAAAGTATTGACTCGTTCATTAGAGGAACTGTGACAAAGATTGTAGCAACCAAAGTAAAATAAAAAATATTGCCAAAAGTATTCTCAAAAGTATTTTAAAATGTCCAAAATATTGGGCAAGACTAACATCAGAGAAGGTATATGTTTTGACATTGATTTACTAACTACTGATCAGTGAAAGTAAATACACCTTCAAGCACTTATTTAGGATTAAGGTAGTCAAGTTAGTAAGCAACTTTTAGTAAGTGCCTGGTGTAAAATGTTTCATTAGGTAGTTACCTAACTCCTGTCTACCCACTAAGAGGTTCTAGTAAAGTACATACTAACTGGATTCAATAAAGCACAAATAGGCAGCAAATGCATTCTTACATCTCAATCTAATCAGTAGCCTTCTTTAACCTCACCCTTGGCTGACTAACATGCATAAAGCATAGGAATTCTGGCCAGTCAAGGATCTTAACCATCCAGTTCAGTCGATTGCAATTTCTCCTCCATTACAAAATTTTTTCACTTTCCTTTTCTGGGAAAGCCACAGACAGGACAACCATTCCGTGAGAAAGGAGTGTGAAGTTGACGTCTTTCCTCACTGAGGGGAGAGGGGCCATGAGAAGAAAAGGCACCTTCTTGCGTGGCTGGTGGTGGAGTTAAAGTGTGATGCTACTGTCTTCTGGGAGCAGCAGCTGGACACAGTTGAACTTTACTTTGGAGGCATCTATGATTTCCAGGGTTTCTGTGGCAAGTTCCACCCACTGCAGTTCATCTGACTTGGGTTGAGTCTCTTTCCTCTCTCCATCACTTCAGCTGAACCTCTTCTGTGATTCTCACCTGTTCTCTAGAGGTGAGACCAGGGTATAGTCCCTTTCTAGATGACGAAAGAGCACTTCTTTTTGTGTGGTTCACATTTGGCTCCATCACAATCATAGCTGACAGCATCTTGGCCCTCCAGCATCTTCATCCTTCACCACTGTCTTTGCTGTGCCCCATAAGGCCTGAACAAGGCTGATGGGCCAAGTATGGTGTGGCCAGCCCCGCAGTCTTTACTAGGTCTTGCCTTGGTGGACACACTCCTTGATTTAGAATCATGGCTCTCAGTCATGGGCAGTTGCACCCTCCTTGACAATGTAAGGAAACATTTCCAGTTGTCACAGTGAGTTTGAAGGGTGTTAATGAACTTAGTTGGTGGAGACCAGGGTTGCTGTTCAACATCCTACAATTTGTAGGACACTCATCCATAACAATGATCTGATTCCAAATGTCAATGGTGCTGACGTTAATAAACCCTGCTCTAAGTTAATGTTTTTTTTTTCTTACTCATATTTAAAATGCTTCCTCTAGCTAAACTATTAGCCCCCAATGAGGTAGAAGTTTTCCTCTCCAAGGGACATTTGGCTATGCATGTAGATGCTTCGGGTTGTTACAGCTGGAGATTGGTGATGCTTCTGGCATCTAATGGATATAAGTCCAAGATGCTGCTCGATATACTGCAGTGCAGAGGATAGCCCACCAGAACAAAGAATTACCCGTTCATAATGCCACTAGTATTAAGGTTGAAAAACTTTGGTTTAGAATATGGGGATACTTATTGGTGCCCGTTAAGATGCTGTCTGGAAGCGGCTTTGAAGACAAGCAGAGGCATTGAAGCCATACTCACAGGGTATGATATACTTTGGATATTTATCTTCTCCAAATCTTGTATTGAAAATTGATCCCCAGTGTTGGAGGTGGGACTTGGTGGGAGGCGTTTCGGTCATGGGCCAGATCCCTCATGAATGACTTGGTACAGTCTTCCAGGTGATGCATGAGTTATTGCTCTATTATTTCTCAGGACATCAGGTTGTTAAAAAGAGCCTGGCACCTTCCTCTCCTCTCTCTCTTGCTTCCTCTCCCACCATGTGATCTGTGCACACAGCCCCTCCCCTTCCCCTTCCACCATGAATGGAAGCTCCCTGAGCCTCACCAGAAGCAGATGCTGGTACCATGCTTCTTGTACACCCTGAAGAACTGTGAGCCAAATAAACCTCTTCTCTTTTCCTTTTATTTTTCTAATTAGAGACAAGGTCTTGCTCTGTTAGACTGGAGTACAGTGGTGCAATCATAGCTTACTGCAGCCTCAAACTCCTAGGCTCAAGCCACCCTCCCACCTCAACCTCCGGATTAGCTAAGACTACAGGTGCATGCCTCCATGCCCAGTTAATTAAAACAAAATATTAGGGACAGAGTCTTGCTGAGTTTCCCAGGCTGGTCTCAAAATCCTGACCTCAAGCGGTCCTCCTGCTTCAGCCTCCTAAAGTTCTGGTATTACAGATGTGAGTCACCATGCCTGGACCATCTTTTCTTTATAAATTACTCAGCTTCAGGTATTCCGTTATAACAATGCAAATGGAGTAAGACTTTGTGCAAGTCCCACTTTGGGCACATCTAGATCTGTCTGTGATCCTAGACAAGTTATGTAATCTCTCTTTGTGTCTAAACCTGTTGTTTCTGTCTTTGTTCCTCATTGGATCTAGCTCTAAAGATAGTAAAATTATAGGTATAAATGGAGTTAAGAGGGGCGCCTTACCAAGAGTAAACACTCCAGAAGTGTTATTCTGTCAATATGACTTGGTTTTTAGCTTTGAAACTTTTAGCATGAAACTAACATGGCAGGAAAAGGCCTAAATTAGAATTCTTCACACGCAAAACTCCTGTCAGGAGGCAGCCCATCTGTTGTCAAATAATCCTGCTCGTAGAAATGTATTAAATTTTTCTTTTCCTTACCCTTTCCCCCTTCATTAAATGGAATTAGATTGTGACACTATAAGGAAATTAAAGTGAAGGTAGAATAAAACAAACAGGAAGAAGTCTGTCTTCAGATTGGATATGCAATTATCCTGTCTTTGCTGCTGATTTCAATTATAACTCATTGGTGTTACCAGCCCACAATAGATGTCCCCTGCCTATGTGGTGTTTTAAATCAAGTGTTGGCATCATTCACACTTGTTTACTGTTATTAGCACTGATGGATGTAATCTTCATGTCTTCCTCTGAACACTGCATGCTGAGAAAGGGGCCTTATTTCCTCGTGGATTTTCTAGGCAAGAGAATGTCAGGCCCTCACCTGTCGTATTTCCATCTCACTCAGCAGAAAACACACTGGCTCATGGAAACTGCAAGCATCTTTGTCAGCTGCACCTGCAGGCACCATGGAGTTGCAAGTCAGCATCCCCTTTCAGAAATGAGGACGGAATTAGAGGTGGAGAGAAAATTCTCCACTGTCCTCTCACTTCTCTGGACTTAGAGAGGGAGGTTTCTTCTATGTTTTCAATGATTATGCTATGGGGCAAAGGGAGAGGGGGAATCCCCTAAGAAGAACAGTGTCTCATTGGATATTGTTCCTTTGCAAAAAAAAAAAAAAAAAAAGGAAAGGAAACATTTTCATTTTTTTTAACTTTTTCTACCCTAGAATCTCAATGCCACCTTCAAACATTTGAATCTCACAGGGAAAAGGTGGCCACATATTTCACCCCCAAATGCTAGGCCATGTCTTCTGATGTCAGAAATGCCCTATTGTGCCTGTGTCCTTGTTGCAAGCCATCTTAGACTTGCTGTTTCAGGGATAGGGAAACCATTCTGCCATCCAAATAAGGTTGCATTTCTTGCAATTCAAAATAACAGAAGGTGTGCATGCCCACAACGCATGTGCTGCTATTATTGTACAGCTTGCGTAGTGCAAGGCTGAAGGCTAAGGGACTAATGGAGGCTGAAATTTAGCCCCAGATGCACTCTGCAGGCTGAGTACCTGTGGGGCTGCATTACCTGGCTAGAGGTGTGCCTATTTCTCATGCACCAAGTATCAGGTACTTTTTTGACTAGAGGGTCCCTCAACCCTCTCCTCCTTCCCCTCCACCTATCGTACTTTGCATACTGAATATTTGCCCTCAGTCTGTTTAATCCAACTTGATCACTTTGTAGCCTGTCTTTATCCCCACTGTCTAAATCAGTGTTTGGAATGTAGTAGGGACTCAAAAAAAATTAGCTGAATAAAGGAATAAATGGGTGAAATAGTGAATGCATGAAAAAGGAAAAAATGAATATTTCTGCTGCTGTGTATTCTTGTATTGTTGTTATATATAATTCTTTGGCTTGTCTTTCTTCATACATACTTCATTATTAGTATAAACTACTGGCATTCATGATATGCAGGTCTTTGCTTTTGCAGAGAGCCGTGGGTTTCTCTAGAAGGCATCCTGCAGCCTCCTGCCCAGCTGGTTGCTAATCTCTGCAAGCTCATGCATTTTCTGCAGCACATGATTCTGTTCTCATTTACTCTTGTAATCCTTCTGTTTCCTTCTGACCAGCTTGAGCTTTGTATCTAGTGCCTTGACATTTTCTTTCTTTCTTGGTCTTTTTAACATTATTATGTCAGCTATAATGTTTTTCAGTTGCTTTCACTATTCAGAAAATTCTTGAAGCCTTCTTTTTGCCCACTGGTATTTTGTCTTCACCGCTTGTTGTCTGGGTGGATTTCGATGTAGCAGAGAGAGAAAGAGGAAAATAGAGATAGAGATATGCAGTCCCCCCAACCAACCCCCATTATCTGTGATTCCATTACTCATGGTCAGGTTAGTACAGCACAGTGATATTTTCAGAGAAAGACACATCACATTCACGTAACATTTTATTAGAGCATATATTGTTACAGTCGTTGTATTTTATTTTTATTGTTGTTAATCTCTTACTGTGCCTAATTTATAAAATAAACTTTATCATGGGCATGTAGTTATAGGAAAAAACACTGCATATATGGAGTTGGGTACTGTCCACGGCTTGAGGCATCCACTGGGGGTCTTGGAAAGCATCCCCCCCACTGCCCCTGGTATGGAGGAACTACTCCAGTTTTGAGAGAAGAAACTAAATAGATATGAAAAACATCCAAGTTGTAACCTAATAGGGAATTTTTTAAAGTGTTATTTAAAACCATATCTTATATATCTCATATATTAAAGGGTTTCACAAACAATATACTTTAGGAAATTAAAATGGAAGTTGCAATAGCAAAATTTTAGCAATGCGTATTCTTACATATGAAAATCGAAATTAACCTAGCAGTGTTCTGAGCAACTTCACTTTAAGAAGTAAAACTAGTGAAATGATAAAGGTATATGGGTGCTGACTGTTATGTAATTAGGCTGATATAATTTAGCAAGTATATCAGAAATCATATACCCAAAATGAGCTTTATTATATTCAAATTAGTCACTTCAGAGGCAGTACACTAATTGCAATAAGGTAAGACTGCTGGAAACTTCTCTATTTCTCCTCACTTTAAAACATTTCAGAGCCCATGGTAATTTATTTTTAATATCTTGCTGAGGCAAGTCTTAATCCTTAAGGAGGCATTTATATTTGGATGGAGCCAGGGTTCTGTTGAGTAAGGTCGGCGACCACATTGTATAACACAATTTTAATTCAAAGACAAGGAACAGCTATAAATAAAGGTGAGCTTGTTTCAACTAACTCTTTTTTTTTTCTTTTCTTTTCTTTTTTTTTTTTTTTTTGACACAGAATCTTGCTCTGTTGCCCGGGCTAGAGTACAGTGGCATGATCTCAGCTCACTGCAACCTCCACTTCACAGGTGCAAGCAATTCTCCTGCCTCAGCCTCCCAAGTAGCTGGAAATACAGGCGTGTGCCACGACGCCCAGCTAATTTTTGTATTTTTTTAGTAGGGATAGAGTTTTGCCATGTTGGCCAGGCTGGTCTTGAACTCTTGGCCTCAAGTGTTCTGCCCGCCTTGGCCTCCCAAAGTGCTGGGATTACAGGCAGGAGCCAATGTGCCTGGCCTCAACTAAACCTTAAGGCACATCGAAAAGAAAATCAAAATGCATTGAGCTAAATGCCAGGCATATGCCTTTCCAAATGGACTTTCCATGAAGGATGTCATTCCTGTGCAGCCAGATGTTCTCTTCTATGTTTTTTTAGAACCCTCATCGCATAGTCTCACCTTTTAAAGTTTGTTTAGTGGAATGTTTTCTAACTTTCCCATGTACCTCCCATGTAATTTTTTGCCAGTTCTGCCTTCGCCAATAACCAATGAAGATACTTGCTTCATGTTAAATTCAGGTAATCTGGTTTCTATTGAATTAGATCATCGCCCCCGCCCCCACCAATGTCTTTGAATAATTAAAGGTTTTATAATGTGGTTTCTGCACAACTAACTGAATATTTCATGTGGCTAGATAATAGGTAAATTACAGTACAGTAGCAATTGGTGTAGACACTTAGAGAGTCCTAATAAATTATTGCACACACCAATGTGCAATCAGAAAGAATAACTGTAGTGTTAAGCTTCAGACAATGCTATAGACCTGAGGATAGGCCTGGGATGGTTGGATCAATGGCTCAGTTCCTATTGGAGTTTCACATCTGGGGATAAGTGAATTCATGAGTATTCATCAGCTGCTGCTACTGTACGGAAGCATGTCCATTGAGAAGTCGCTGAAGGGTCTCGGAGGTTGAATGAGGCTTTTGCAATACCCCTCCTTTTTAAAAAAGTAGACCGGGTGTAACTCTGTCATGCAGGCTGGAGTGCAGTGTTATGATCATGGCTCACCGCAGCCTCCAACTCCTGGGCTCAAGCACTCCTCCTGCCTCAGCCTCCTGAGTAGCTAGGACTACAACTGGGCACCACCATACCAAGCTAATTTTTTTAAAAAAAATTCACTGAGACAGAGTCTTGCTATATTGCCCAGCTGGGTCTCAAACTCTTGGCCTGAAGCAGTCCTGCCACCTCAGCCTCCCAGAATGCTGGGAGAACAGGCGTGAGCCACGGTGCCCAGCCTCAATACCTTTTACATTAGCAGGAAGTGGAAAACAGAAATTCCACAGCATGTTTTTCTCATTAGCATGAATCACTCTCTGGTGATGTGTCCATGGTTTCTCATGGTATTTTCAAGGTGGACAATATGAAGACAACCATCAGAAACCACAAATAATAGGGCCATATGAAACAATACAATAGATGCATGAGGTTAACTGGTCAACATTGATGCCGAACTTAGATTTACACTGATTAAAAAAATAATCCATTTGAAGTATGACACACAGAAACCAAAGTTCTGTGTGTTTTGTTATCTTATATTATCAATGCTCCATGCAATGTGAAAGCTTAAGGCAAGTGTTTCTATAGCCAACACCCATGTGAAGAAATATAATGTTTCCGTCTTCAAAGCAATGCATGCTCTTTTCCCCTTCTATCTCCTTATCCTCCTCCGTGATAACCATTATTCTCTTTTACTACTCATTTCCATGCTTTTCTTTATAGTTTCCCAACGATAAAGGCATCCCTGAATCACATAATTAAATTTTGCTTGTTTGGAGACTCTAAATGAATGCAACTTTGTATTACTTTCTGATGTGTTTTTTTAATGCATAATACTGTTTTGTAAATTTCGTATGTGTTGCTGTGTATACATCCATTCCACTCATTTTAATTGTTGTACAGTGTTTTAAAGTCTGAACATACCATAGTCCATATATCCATTTTATTCCTAATAGATATGGTTATAATTTTGAGTTTGAGGTTATTACAAATTTGTGTTATTAACATTCTTTTTCAAGCACCCTCTTTTCTCACAAGCATTGGTTTTCTGAGACATATACCATTATGGAATTGCTGGTTCAAATCTTCAGCTATATAGTTTATATAAGGATGAACTGTTTTCCAGTACAGAAATGCCTGTTTTCACCAGCAGTGTGCAATCTTCAACATGTGGCAGTATAAAAGTTCTATTTTCTTTTTCTGATGTAGTGTGTGTACATGGAAACCCATTGTGTGTTCACTGTGTTTACTCTGAGGTTGAGACATTTCCATGTATCTATTGGCCATTCATATGTCCTGTTTGGTGAAGCATCTGTTTTTGATCTATTTTTCAATTTGGTTGTGTGTCTTCTTATTGCTATATTTTGATTAGAGTGCTTCACTGATTATATATGTTGCAAATATCTTCTGATTTTCCTTCCAGGTTTTTAATGATTTATTTAAATAAGCTAAAGTTCTTAATGTTAGTTTATAGACTTTACAATATTTTCTTTCAGATTAGTGCTTTGGAATTTTTGTTTAGGATATCTTTTCCTACCAAGAGATATGAGGATTTCCTTTTATTTTATCTGCAAAAAGCTTAATATTTTATCTTTCTTATTGAAAACACACAGGGAATATCTTTTTTGCATTCTGTAAGAGGTCTAGTTTTTTTTTTTCCTTAGAATATCACAATACAATTTATTTTAAACAATGTAATCCATATCACTAAAGTTCAAGCAATCTCTTTGTCTACCTCTGTGCCAATAATCACATTTTTATCATCATGATTTTATAATAATCCGCAATATGTAGTATAGCACATCTTCTTTCCTTGTTCTTTTGCAAGAGACTCTTGGTTATTTTTGGTGTGTCGATTTTGTATAAATTTAAGAATCTCCAACTTGGAAAACAAACAAGCATCTCATTTTTAATTAATAATGTAATTAATCTCCAAGTTAGTTAGTGCTGTTTGGACATCTTTAAACATTGAACAGACATGTTCATGGAAATGTACATCCTTATACACATTTAAATATTTTAGATTTTTTCTCTGTCATATTCTATAGTGTTCTGAATAGAGGTCTTTTACACTTTTTGTCTAATTTATTTGTAAGAAAAGATGTTTTCAAAGCTTCGGTAATGTCTGTCTTCTTAAAATGTTCATTTTATGTTATTGCTAAAATCGACAATGCCATTACTTACTTGTTGAACATTAATTTTGAGACTTGTTAAACTCTTGTATTCTTTGGAATTTCCTAGAGCACACTCCTATCAACTGTGAATAAAAACACTTCTGCTGCTTCCTTTTCAATTTTTAGACATGTTTATTTTTCTCTCCTTAACAGCTCTTTCTGTAAGCCTTCAAGTACAATACCAAATAGAACAAAGACTTGAGCATCTCTTTATGTACTTTTGACTTTAAAGACAAAGTTTCGAACACCCTAACCCGTTAAAATGAGGTCTTAAATTCTACTGGCTTTCAGTTGTGAATTTTTATCAGATTAGGAAAATTCTCTTTGATTTTTTGTTTGATAAAATAGTTTTAAAGCTGGGAATGGATGGATGTTGCATTTTATTATTTTTTTTACAAAATATAGTCAGTTGATTTTTTTTCTCTTTAATGTTACTATATTGACTTTCTTTGTTTTATATATATATGAAAATATACTATAATATAAAATTTATTCATATATTTAATATTAATTCCACTTTGTGTGTTGGGGTAAGTCTAATTTGATAATTATGTATTTGTATGCTTTTCACACATTGCTGAAAATAGCCCCTAGGTGACTTTGTTGGCCACTTTCTTAATCCTATTCCTTGTTGGATATGGGGCAGAAGTTATACTATCGTACAATAAAATTGAAGGATATGTTTTTTGTTTTTAATATTCACTTGAAGAGTTTAAGATTGAGGCTATATTTTCCTTAGTATCTTCCTGAAATAAGAAATGCAACCCTTTCTGCATAGTTTTCTTTGTGGCATGAGTTTTGGCGGCTAATTTGATGTCTTTTTTTTTTTCTTCTTCTTTTAAAATAAAATAAAACAAAAAAAAACAGGCTGCCATCCTGTCACCCAGGCTGGAGTACAGTGGCACAATCATAGCTCAGTAAAGCCTCAAACTCCTGAGCTCAAGCAACTAATTTGAAATTATAAATGTTAAGGGGCTTATTCTGATAAATCTTGCTGTTGTTTTACTATCTTCTTGAAATGCTGATTTTATTAGTTTTCAACTATCTTTCTTTTCTAATATGTTAATATATACCTGTAAATTTTTCTCAGGTACTGAATTAGCTACATTCCACAAATCAGGTAAATGATACTTTTGCTGTTGTTCAGATAAACTGTTTTGTAATTTTTATTATTAATTTTTCTTTCACTCATGAATTTTTTCACAGACCATTGTTTAGTTTCCAAATAGATGTATTTTTTCTAGTTTTATACATATACAATTTTTTTTTTTTTTTTTGAGACGGAGTCTCACTCTGTCGCCCAGACTGGAGTGCGGTGGTGTGATCTCAACTCATTACAAGCTCCGCCTCCCGGGTTCACACCATTCTCCTGCCTCAGCCTCCCAAGTAGCTAGGACTACAGGTGCCCACCACCACACCTGGCTAATTTTTAGTAGAGACAGGGTTTCACCGTGTTAGCCAGGATAGTCTTGATCTCCTGACCTCGTGATCCACCCGCCTCGGCCTCCCAAAATGCTGGGATTACAGGCATGAGCCACCACGCCCAGCCAGTTATTTTTATTTTTATACTTTGTTTGTTTCTTGCCAATGTGCATTGCATCCCTGAGAAAAGTGTTTATTTTGCAGTGGTTGGTGCAATGTGCTATATGTCTACTATCTCAAACTGTTGAAGTATGTTGTTCACATACTCTATTTAGTTTTCTAGGTGGTAGTTTACGTATTCTTTCAGTAACTAAAATAGGTCTATTACATTTTCCCACGATGTTTATGGACGTTTTAAAATCGTTTCCTATATTTTCCCAAAATTTAGTTTTGTGCATTTTATATGCTTATGAATTTTAGTGGATACAGTCTAGAATTTTTATTGCATTGTGGCAAATTAAGGTTCTTCTCATTATAAAGTGATCTTCTGTAAGTTTGTGGTGTGTCATGCCTTAATGTCTGTTTAGTTTGACATTAACATTACCTTTGTTTTGTTAGTAATCCAATTGTGTATAGTTCCCATGTGTTTACTTCAGGCCTTTCTGCTGACTCAGGTTTTGAGTCTTTTCTATGTAGCATCTATTTGTGTCTCTTAATCTTTGATTTTCTACCGCAGATCCACTGATATTTACTTTTATTTTTGATATATTTGTGTTTAAGTCTCCTATCTTAAATTGTGCTATTAATATCCCACTTCTATATCTTGCTTGAATTGCTTTTTAAAAAATCATTCAGGCCAGGCACAGTGGTTCACACCTGTAATCCCAGCACTTTGGGAGGCCAAGGCAGGAGGATCGCTTAAGAATCCTCCAGGACTTCAAGACCAGCCTGAGGAAGATAGCAAGACCTCGTCTCTATGAAACATTTAAAAAAAAAAAAAAATAGCCAGGTATGGTGGTGTGCACCTGTAGTCCTAGGTACTCCGGAGGTTGAGTTGACAGGAGAGTCTGATCCCATGAGTTCAAGGCTGCAGTGACCTATGATGGCACCACTGCACTGCAGCCTGGATGACAGAACTAGATCCTATCTCAGAAAATAAAGAAATAAAAAACAAATAACATTATTCCATTTCCTTCACTCCCAATTATTCCACTACACTAGATGTTAAAAGACTGTACTAGTTTTAGTAAATAACCCTAGAAATTACAACACGGATCTGTAATATAATCACTAATGTTAATGAATACATTTTCCACTTCTCTGAAAATACTCAGTAATCAGTGTGTTTTAGCTCCATGTTTATGACCTAACTTACTTGCTGTTAGTAGCTTTCAATATTTTGTGTTTTTTAGGAATCTTTTTCAGATATGATTGCTTATTGTATTATTTCAATATTAGTTTTGATTTTCTGACAATTACACTACTTTATTTCTGTTTCATTACTTTTTGTACCTCCTACTTTCATCTGTGATTATTATCTTAAAAAATCTATCGGTGATCTAAAATTTTCAGAGCTAACAAGCTGTTGGAAACTCTGTTTGCATGGCTCAATGTGTCTATGACATCCTCTTCTTGAACAATATTCTCATTGAATTTTAATTTGCAATTCTTTCAGCCATCTGAGAAATCATTCTATTCTCTGGATTCCATTATTGGCATGGAGAATTTAACTGTCAGTTTAAATGTTACTCCTTTAAAAATAATATATTTTCTACAGATAGTTTGTCTGTATCCCCCTGATATCTTTAAGACAGTTTTTCTTTTAGTTTCTGCCATTTCACTGTGATACCATTAGGGGCTTATTAATCTGATTGGAATTCCTTGATGACCTTGAAATTTGCAATGGTGGTTTCTTCCATTCTGAAAATAGTCATTACTTCTTCAAATATTGGTGCTGTTTCTCCTGTTTTCACTCTGTTTGCACATAATTTAGATTTTCTCCCTCTGGCTCCTTTTTAAATCTTTTTTTTTTGTATTTTTTTATTTAATTTTATTTTCAAGCTTCATTCTGGATTACTTTTTCTGAAGACCTATAATCTATTTCACTAATCTCTTTTCTACTGTATCTAATGCATGGTTAAACCAATGCATCAAATCTTTAAGTTTGATATGTATTTTCATTACATTTCAAGGATTAATTTTAGTTTCTTCTTATAGTTTCCATATTTTTGAAGTTCTCAATTTTATATTTTCTGGAATGCATTCTTCCTACTTATTTTAAAGTCTGCATTTTGTATTTCTGTTTTTTTCAGTCACCCTTGTGTTTCTTTCTCTTTTTTGCTTTTTGGTCTCATTGACTAATATCTTCATGGACTAAGTGTTGTGATTATGCATATATTAGATATTCTCATATTATTTTCCTTATTTCTAACTCTCTATTTTATGTTTTTTATATATGACAGCTCCCTCTGTTGACCAGGCTGGAGAGGCTGTGCTCTGTGCCCAGTGGCACAATCATAGCTCACTGTAGCTGCGATCTCTTGGGCTCATGTAAGTCTCCTGCCTCAGCCTCCTGAGTAGCTAGGACTACAGGCACATGCCACATGCCTGGCTAATATTTTATATTTTAAATTTTTTTTGGAGGCTAGGTCTTGCTTTGTTGCCCAGGCTGTTCTGTAATTCCTGGCCTCAAGCAATCCTTCTACCCCAGTCTTTTGAATAGTTGGGATTAGAGGTATGGGCCACTGCCCCCAGTTTCCCAGCTTTTTTCATATTTCCACGATACTCTCTGGATCGTTTCTTCTCACCTCTTCTCCAGTTTATACTTCAGCTTTTTTTTTATATTTTTCTCTTCAGCTTTGTTTAATCTGCCCTTAGGTGGACCCAGTCGTTTTCTCATTTTGTTTATTTTATTTCTCTGATCTAGAAGTTTGATTTGATCTTTGTTTTTTCATTTTTAATACTTTCTTATTCCCTGCAGATGTTTTCCAACTTTTTGTTTTCAAGCTTTTTGAACATCCTTCGAAAAAATTGGTTATCGTATATATATTTTCATTGCATCTTAATTCCTTTGGGATTTCTGCTGGCTCTTGCTGGTGACTTCTTGTTTCTTTCTTCACGGGCTTGGTAATCATTGTGAATTGGCCATTGTATTTGCAAATGGATTAGTGGCATCTTTCTCCAAAGCAGATAACCCATGGATAGCGAAATTCTAGGTTCTTTCATCCATGGGACCATGCTGTTCCCTGAATTGCTCATGGATGCTATGAAGGTAGACTGCAAGTACTTGCCAGACTGAATTTAGCTTTGTTTCATGTTTGCCTTGAGGTTGAAACCCATGGAGGTAGACAAATGTTAAAGGCAAGTATATTAGATTGGACACCTTCAGGCGTGACTAGGGTCTAAGAGTTGCCTCATTACATGGTGATGCTGCAAGAACTCCCACAGTTTCTTCCAGATTGGAACAGTGTACTAGGGCAAAGGCTGCTTTGTGTGCTGGGCATCTAACTGGATCATCATTTGGTCATCAGTGTGTTTTGTTTCTTTGTTTTTTGTTTGTTTGTATTTTCTTTTGAGACAGGGTCTTACTGTGTCACCCAGGCTAGAGTGCAGTGGCATGAACATGGTTCACTGCAGCCTCAAACACCTGGGCGGAAGACTTCCTCCCACCTAACCCTCCCCAGTAGCTGGGACCACACGTGTGTGCCACCACACCTGGCTACTTTTTAAAAAATTTTTTGTAGAGACAAGGTTTCACCATGTTGCCAAGGCTGTGATAATCAGTTTTGAAGCTGTAATCCTAAATATGATTTTAGCACTAAAATGTTTTTAAGAGACTTAAAAAATCACACATATTACAATCAATTTTCAAGAAGAAGGTTGGTTTGAATGATCTACTCTGTTACTACTAGATGTAGGCTTCTGATTTATTCTAATATATTACGGAAATGAGTAGGAACATGAGTTTATAAAGATAAAACAAATATTTTATTAGCACTGTATTCTCTTAAGAGCAGTTCAGAGTTCAAAGAATCATGACTTTATTTCACAGGCATTAAAATAAATTAAATCAGCAATCTTATTCCTAACAACTCAAACTTCAAAGAAATTTCAGACAGTTAATCATCACCTGACACCACAGCCTATGCAACTTGGGTTTAATTAGGATTTATGTTACTGCTAGGATTGTGGATGAAAAGATGTTTTCATTAACATTTCTTCCTGAAGCACTGAGTCATACTCTTGTTTTTTCACAAGTTTCTTTATACTTTTCAATCAAGATTTGAGTGTTCCTTGGGAAATGTATGTTTGGCTATTTTGGTGTTTTTGAGAGTGTTTGATCTTTGAAAATGCGTGATTAAAAGCCATTTTAGAAATAAACATGAGTGTTTTAAATACAAATTACTAAAGCCACTGTTTTGTTTCAAATTTAGGGATTTAATTTTTTTAATGAAAATGCTCTTGTTTATATGTGCATGAGGTTTTGTAAGGTCATCAACTTGACGATTGATGATGGGTTAAGTGCCAGCTGTTGATTAATATGTCTGCAATCAGTCTACAATATAGCAATAACGCTAGCTACCTTGGAGAGTTACTGGGAGAAATAAGTAAGACATGATGGATGTAATAGGCCTAGCAAACTTCTTTGCATACTATAATTGTTCAGTAAATAATACCCTTGTGATTATTTATCTATCAATCAGTCCCATAGCAGTGAATTTACCTTTAAAATCTAGACACATTAGGAAAGAATAATGGTAGATTTTAAGACAAAATTAAAATTTCTTGGTGTACTCAAAAATATGTATTTTCTGTTAATGCAAATTAGGCTTTTATATTGATTATTTTTAATATTTGACTCTGGAATGTTTTCAAAATTTAGTTGAGTAGATCTTAATGGAAGTCTACTTTTAAAAAGTTCATTATCTCTAGTAAGCTTCACTAGTAATTAATTTGAATTTGGTAGATATGAAACATACACACCAATTTCTTGTACACAATCATAAATCCTGTATACTCTGTATACCTGTATCTTGGTGAAGTGGGAATTAAACTTTATCAAATTTCCATTGAAAAATAGAACAGCAAGCTAAGATGTAATCAGAATGTTAATAAATATTGTAGAAATGGAAAAGTTTCAGAATATTCAGATTTCTGAAGGGAATCTCAAAGCATGGTGCTTTTCATTAGTCTGTCATGGATAATTAGATCTTTTGTTATTTTTATTTATTTATTTCCAATCCATCACAAATGTACTTTGGCCGATGAATATATCAACTATAGAGTAGCCAATCTGACAAAGTCTGTGCACTGAAAACTGTACTCTGTCACTGAGGGACACTGATGAAGGCTTAATCAAATGTGGAGACAGACTGTGTTCACAAACACAATGCCCTCCTGAGAAGATACAATATTGTTAAGATACTCATTTTGTACAAATTGATCTACAGACTCTTTGCAATCCCAAATGAAATAACAGTAGACTTTTAGAAAATACATAAATTAACAAGATAAATGTAAAATTTTAATGAAAATACAAAGGATCTACAATAACCAAAACATTTTTGTAGCAGTAGAACATACTTGTTAGGGCTCCTGCTACCTGAGCTCAAGACTTAGTATAGAGCTATATTAATTGAAACAGGGTGTTATTGACATAAAGATGGAAAACCTGATCAATGTCATAGACTAGAGATGCCACATAGCACTATTCATATATGGACAATGAATTTTCCAAAGAGATTCAAAGGTAATTCTATGCAGGAATTATTTTTTTTTCAAGAAATGGTGTTGGAAACATTGAATATCCATATACAAAAGAAAAGAAAATGTAAACAAAAAGCTTTGATCTGTAACTCACAATTTGTACAAAAAATATCTCAAAAGTGAATCACAACTAGATGTAAAGCTTAAAATTATAAAACTTCCAGGAGGAAAAAAAAAAGAAAAATTTTGTGACATTAGATTTTGGCAAATAATTCTTACTTGCAACAAGAAGCTTGATCTTTAAAGGAACCAATTAATACACTGGACTACATCAAAACTTAAAAAAATGCTTATGCTACATGAAAGACATTGCTAAGGAAATGTAAAGAGAGTTCCCAAACTGGGAGGTAAGATAGGCAAATTAAATATCGGATGAAGGAAATGTACCAGTATAAATGTACGCACACATACATACATATGATGCAGTTGACTATAAATATATAGTATATATAGTATTAGATAGACATATATATAGACACATACTGGTACAATTATATACTCTATATACAATATGCATATATAGTATGTATGATACAGTACTGTATACTATATATAAAAATATCGTATATTTATCATACAGTATACTATGCGTATATGTATATATAATATACTGAGTATCTCTATTACTAAAAATTACAGAAGATGAACTATGAAAATGTAAAGAAAGCCTATTTAAATAAAATAAATATTTAAAATACAGTGTTTTATACATATATATTTTGCACATGTAGTATACTCAATTGTATACAATGTAGTATATATAGTATACTGTATCATATATAGTCAGTATAGTATACTGTGTATAGTGTACTATATAAGATATATATTCATGTGTATTGTATGTATATAGTATATAATTTACCCGTGTGTATAAATGTGTGTATATGTGTGTATATATACACATATATGTGTGTGTGTATATACATATATAGAGATATTTTCTAAAAGGAGAATTAAAAGGAAACAACCCCATAAATATTGGACAGAAAATTGAATTGGCAGTTCATCTGGGAAAACATACATATGACCAATAACCCAATGAAGTGTGCTCAGCATCATTAGTCATTGGATAAATGCACAAATGAAACCACAGTGAAATGCCACTACACATCTGAGAATGGCTGAAGCCACAAGACTTGCTGTGCCAGGGCTTGGTGAGGATCTGGAGGAGCTAGAGTATCCCCCAACCTTCTGGTGGAGAAGTCATATGAAACCAGGACTTTTGAGAAGAGTTAGGCAATTTTTTTGTTGTTAAACCTACAAGTACCATGTGATTCAGCCATTTAACTCCTAGGTGTTTACACAAGAAAAAGAGGAGCATATGTCCATACCAAGACCAAGAACCTGAGTGTATTCATAGGCTGGAATGCTTCTGAGCAATAAAAATGAATGAACTGTTGGTACATGCTGCAACTTGCATGAATATTAAAATGATTATGCCAAGCCTAAGAGGCCAAGCAATGAAGAGACCATAATTCTCTTACTTCGCTTTTAATATTTTGGAAGCTGTAATTCATAATGCCTGTCTGTAAGCAGATAACTGTTTGCCTGAGATGAGGAGGAGGAGCAAGAGATATAGATTATAAAGGGATATGGGTAAACTTCGGGGTATTATATATATGTGTGTGTGTGTGTGTGTGCCTGCGCGCATACACACACACACACACACACACACACACGTATATATACATATATATATTTTTAAAACAGAGTCTCACTCTGTCACCCAGGCTGAAGTGCAGTGGCACAATCTCGGCGCACTGCAACCTCCACCTCCCGGATTCAAGCAATTCTCCTGCCTTAGCCTCCCCAGTAGCTGGGACTACAGGTGCGTGCCACCACGCCCCACTATGTGTGATTGACATTTCTATCACTTTGACTGTGGTGATGGCTTCATAACTGTATAAATTATTATACTGTATACTTTAAATATGTACAGCTTATACTTTTACAACTATAACTTCAGAAACCCATTACCCAATTTTTAAAAAGTTAATAATTCCTCTCAGTCACTGTGAGACCTCCCTGTTTCCTTTATGCTCATTTTTCCCCTTAACAATAATGGGGAACTAACATTTTATCAGATTAAAAAATAATGTTTGATAGGATTTTGTGCAAAGTCTGTTTTGCCTACTAATTTCCCTTATGGTGATTCAGACATGTAAATTAGACAAGAGCCTTCAGTATGTCTGATCCATTGTCACATTATTTTCCACTAGTTTGTGTGATTTAGATTATTTTTAAAGAGTTGATAGGAAAGGAAAGAAAAGGAAAGGAAAGGAAGAGAGAGAGAAAAATAAAAGAAAGAAGAAAGAAAGAAAAGGAAGGAAGGAAGGAAAGAAGGAAAGAAGGAAAAGAAAAGAAAAGAAAAGAAAAGAAAAAAGAAAAGAAAAAGAAGCCTGTCTTTTCAGTTCCAGTTGGAAGCAGCTTTAGTTATATTATAAAATTTCCACTCTCTAGAATACTCTTGGGAAAAAAATGAAGTGTCAACTAAGTTGAATTTTTTAACTTGCATCCTATGTCTCTGAACATGATTCTTTTTCAATCAGGCATGTAGTTATTGAAGACCCGTTTATGAGCTGTGCATACATCCCATCCAATTCCGTCCAATCCCGTCCACAGACATGTTGAAAGCATGCGCTTCCTGCAAGAGCAGTGCACCAGCCGTTTTCCTAGAGATGGGCCTTCAAAGAGAGGGCTCTTTCTCGGAGCACCTGCTCAGGGAACAAGACTGACTTTAAACCACTGTTAGCAATACACATGGTACACTGATCCATCTGCTGGAGGACCTCCCTGTGTCCAATACAGTCCTTCTGTTGAATGTCGTGGAAAAGATTGATGGTTGAAGCAGATCATTGTATGCAGTGAGAAGAAGACCATGCTCATCTTTCAGTTTTTGAGCCACATCTACCTAATTTACAGTCAGGTTTGGTAGCCTCAGCACTACTGATATTTGCTGCATAAAGCTTTGCTTTGTTGGGGTTGTCCTGTGCATTTTAAGGTATTGAATAGCATCCCTGGTTCACACCCACCAGATACCAGTATATAAATATAGACAGTTTTTGCCAATTAAAATGAATAAGAAAAAAATCATTGTTACAGATAAATAATAATAATAATAAGTGGCTGGACACAGTGGCTCATGCCTGTAGTCCCAGCATTTGGGGAGGCCAAGGCAGGAGGATTCCATGAGCCTGGGAATTTGAGGCCAGTCTGGGTAACATAGTGAGACTCCGTCTCTAAAAATAAAAGATGAAAAATTAGCCAGGCATGGTGATACATGCCTATAGTCCCAGCTACTGAGGAGACTGGGGTGATAGGGCCACTTGAGCCCAGGAGTTTGAGGCTCCAGTGAGCTATTGATGGTTCCACTGCACTCCAGCTTAGGCGACAGAGCAAGACCTGGTCTCTAAAAAATAAAAATAAATAAATAAGATAAATGCTCTTGAACTGAAAAAAAAAATGTATTCTATGGGAGATACCTGATAATCACCTACTTTGACCATGTTTTTATCCTTCAAGGATTTCAAACTGTTTCAACAAACTTCTAGACCCGTATCTCTTTAGTTCAGCTTCCTTACATGAATTTAATGCTCCAGTATGTGAGACCAATTATTGATTTTCAAAAAAAGGGTAGATCTGTTTTAAAATTCCTTTACCAATATTCCTCATGCTCATGAGAAAGATATGAGGCAGTGCTGTTGACCGCATTTGTATTTAGTTAATACCACGAGCAAGTGGGAAAAATTCAGAAGTGGCACCGAGTTGGTCATCTCTCAATTATCATCATGAGAAGTACGCACAATGTGAACATTCTGCCATAGGGCTTGTCTCTGTACACTGTGGGTCAAGGGGCATGGACAGCTTCTACTATTTTAAAAAACATCTTTCTGAACAGATAACGGAGGCTTAACCATAGTGCAAACATACTAATGCACAAATCTTGACAAACATAAAATAAAGTGTGTTGAGATTGGAGGTCCTCTGTTCAACTTTCGAGGGATAGAAAATATGCCTATCAGCCGTAAAAGGTGTGCATTTATTTTCATTTTTGAGACCAACACTAGAGCAGAAAGCCACATTAACAAAAGGGTAAGAGTCTTCAGAGCAGATTACTCCCACTTGAAAAATGAGTTAAGTGATTTCACAGCAGGAGAGAGGGATATTTGCAGCAAGAAGTTTCATTAGTCACTGAATGAGGTTTCTCTGACACATATTTTCACAGAATGAGAAGCATGATCTTTAGAAGCAAGAGCCATAACCTTTCTATATTTTTCTTCTGTTTATTCATTATACTGGAAGATTCCCTAGCCTTCTGGAAATTTCAGTCTTCTCGTCTGATTTGGTGACCTTTGTTCAATGGGAAGAACGTAGTCCATTTCCCTTTGCCAAAGGGTAGTTGCATGCATTTGTAATTTAAACAAGGAACATCCAAAAAAACACAATATGTGTTTGTTGAAAACACTGTGATTATTAAAGTCAGAGAAGATACCTAAAACAGAAGATGCTCATACTTTGAAATCAGATGATTATTAATAGATGCTGCTTTGTGTTGACTGGAGTTTAACTGCCAGTCTTTTCTTTTGCCAAGGTATTTTCCCAAAAGAAACATTTCAGTTATAGACTCAATAAGGAGACTGGAATCTGCTTTGTGAATTGGTGGTAAAAGGAAAAGATGGGGAAGGTAGGAGAAGAAAAGAGAGATGGAGCCTTTAGGTAGTAGACCCCTCTTTCTTCCTTTGGTATCTCATCTTAATATTTAAAAAATTAAATTGAAGACTCAGCTAAGGAATGGAAAATATCAGGCTTTTTCTTTTTGACACATAACCAACTTTATCTCTTGTCAAGCAATTTATTTTTTTATTTTATTTTATTTTTTAAATTTTCTAATAAGACTAGGTTTATTCAGTACCCTAGTAAAAGATTTTATTATAAGTATCCAGCAGTATAAAAAGTACAAAACAGACCTGTGGATTTCTAACATATTAATACAAAGTGCTTATTTTTTATGCTGCTTTTTTTTTTTTTTTTTTTTTTTTTTTGAGATGGAGTCTCGTTTTGTCGCCCAGGCTGGAGTGCAGTGGCGCCATCTCAGATCACTGCAACCTCCGCCTCCCAGGTTCAAGCAATTCTCCTACCTCAGCCTCCTGAGTAGCTGGGATTACAGGTGCCCACCACTATGCCTAATTTTTTTTTTTTTTTTTGTATTTTTAGTAGAGATGGGGTTTCACCAAGTTGGCCAGCCTGCTCTGGAACTCCTAAACTCAAGAGAGCCACCCACCTCTGCCTCCCAAAGTGCTAGGATTACAGGTACATGCCACCACGCCTGGCTAATTTTTGTACTTTTAGTAGAAACAGGGTTTCACCAATGTTGGCCAGGTTGGTCTACATGATGACTTCCTAAACAATTGCATAACTTTGATTCTACAAAAGATGACAGAATTCATTAGTACTACTCGTTTGTCCTCAGTTATACTCTGCAGTTTCAATTATCTATGGTCAACCATGATCTGCAGAAAATTCGAGAAATAAACAGTGCATCCGTTTTATATTGCCCTTGGTTCTGAGTACCGTGATGAATTCTCCAGCAGTCCTGCTCCCTCCCAATCCATCCTGCCCAAGAGGTGAATCCTCCCTCTGTCCAGCATTTTCATGTTGTAGAGACTGCCTGACCCTTAGTCACTTAGTAGTCTGCTCAGTGACCAGATCATCTGTCATGGTACTGCAGTGTTTGTGCTCAAGTAACCCTTATTTCACTTAACAGTGGCCCCAAAGTGCAAGAGTAGTGATGCTGGCATGTTATTATAATTCTTCTATGGTATTATTAGCTATTATTGTTAATCTCCTCTGCCTAATTGATAAATTAAGCTTTATCATAGGCATCTATGTATAGGAAAATGCATAGCACATATAAGGTTCAGTAATGTCTGTGTTTTCAGGTAACCACTGCAGGTCTCGGTACGTGTCCCCATGGGTAATGGAGGACTACAATTGTCTGTGTTTTATTTGAAGGGATTTTGATTCATTTGTGATCTGTTTCATGCCCTCTTCCTTTTCTCTTCTGGCAAATTTGAATTGGCATGCCTTCAGCTTAATCTTTTAAACACTTCATCCATTCTATCCTGCAGAAGAATGTTAAATTTTTCATTATGTCAGTTAATATGCTTTTGGGAAAGGGAACCCTCCTGTTTGTGTTTCCTCTTTAAATTCATGGTTTCAAATTTTCTCCTCTTCCCTTCCCTTGAGACTCCCCAACTGCAGTGTCTCCTCAATCCTCTAACTCCATGACTGTGGATGGAACTCCATCTTGTTTTTCTTCAATGTGCTGTTTCTCAAGGTTACGTCTACAAATGTGCTGCAAATATCTAGTACTGAATGATGTTTCATTTCGGTGAAGCATTTGTTTTGGTTTGTTTTGAAAGTTAATTGTGCATGTGGTTTAAAAAGTCCAATATAACAAAAGGCATACAAGGACACCATTTGACTGTGCCATTCCCCACCCCTTCATTCAGTTGTTCCAGTGACCACCTTTCTTTCTTGTGGCTTGAGAATCCTTCCAGAGACATTTGTGGCTAAACAGCCATGGAAATGCCAGTGCAATAGAGCATTCTTTACATCTTGCTTTTTCCACTTAATAGCATAACTTTGAGGTTGTCCTATTTTGACACATAAACATCCACCTCATTCTTCAGGAAGCCTCTGTCACAGGCCCATGTATGGACCTACCATGATTCATCGATTGGACTGCCGTGGTTGGACATGGAGATTGTTTCCAAATACTTGCTACCATAAACCCGAGTGCAGTGAAACATCCTTCACACACCTTTTTTTTTTTTCTTTTTTCTTTTTCTTTTTTTTTTTTGAGACAGAGTCCAGCTTTGTCGCCCAGGCTGAAGTGCAATGGCACGATCTCGGATCACTACAAGCTCCGCCTCCCAGGTTCATGCCATTCTCCTGCCTCAGCCTCCAGAGTAGCTGGGACTACAGGTGCCTGCCACCATGCCCGGCTAATTTTTTTTGTATTTTTAGTAGAGATGGGGTTTCACTGTGGTAGCCAGGCTGATCTCGATCTCCTGACCTCGTGATCCGCCCACCTCGGCTTCCCAAAGTGCTGGGATTACAGGCATGAGCCACCGCGCCCGGCCCTTCACACACCTTTGGGTGGGGGTAGGATTCCGTATCTATTATAAATGTATATAGATGCTGTTGAGTTTTAGAGGACTAAACAATTTAGCTTCCAAGCACAACCTATAGATGCATCTTGGCCACATTCTTGCCAACAGAGAGTGTTATAAAGCATGTCATTTTTGTCTGTCACAGGTCAGTAAAACTCCCGTAAAGGATCAGATAGTAAATGTGAGCCACATGGTTTCTGTCCTGACTACTCGAATCTGCCCTTGCAGTGTGACAGCAGCAATAGATGATTTGTCCATGAATGGTGTGGCTCTCTTCCAATAAATCTGTATTTACAAAAGGAGTCCTGGCCAGGTTTGCTTCCTGGAGCATAGTTTGCTGACCCCTGGTCTATGTGATAACAATAATAGTAATCTTTAGTTTGTTTCTTTTGTATGAATTAAGCTGTTCATCTGTTTAAAATACACTTAGGCATATTTTTTCCTGTTAATTACATCCTTTGCTCATTTTGCATAATGCAGTTTAACTTTCTCCTGTTGGTTTATTAAAAGCAATCTATATATTTGAAACAATTAATTTTATATATGCTGAAAAATAATTTATCTCTTAGTCGTTGCAACAGTTGGCTTTCTGATAAGTTTCTATTTGACATAGAACCAAGTAAAAATTATGTTACCTTGTGGTGTAACAGTTACTCTTAAAAATAGTTAGATCTGCCAGGCACAGTGTCTCACACCTGTAATCCCAGCTCTCTTGAAGCTCCTGGCTTCAAGAGACGCCCCCGCCCCCACCACCACCACCTTGTCTTCCCAAAGTGCTGGGATTATAGTTGTAAACCACCAGGCCTGACCTTGCGTAGACATGGTAATTGACAAGAATCCTGTAATCACATTTTCATAGACTATGCAGTAGATACAATAGACTAACTTCTATATGAATCTTTCTCATTTTGTGTTAATTATAATCATTTGTCAAGTTTGCTTCCTTCATTTGTTTAGTAAAAGAGTATATGTAAGGAATTTGGTAGGCAATTTTTAGAACTTTTAGGGACAACTTTGTTTTTGATTGTTTCTTAGTGAAAGAAGGATTACAATAGGAACTTAGCCACAAAATACAAGTTTCCATGAGTCAATGCAAAATAACAGGGATAGTTTGGAAAGGCAAGGAGTAACCAGAAGCTTTGGCGCATAGTTTTCCTTAGTTAAATCAGTACAATAAACGGGGTACACATTGCAAATTCATAGTTTGGTATTTTGCATTGGCATGTCTTAAACCTGAATACTTTGGAGTGAATGAAGTAAATAGGATGAGATGATGGGGAATGCACACACACCCACATGCATGCACACACAAACACACATGCATGCATGCATACATACATGCACACACACACATATATACATATGTGTCTATGTGTGCACGTGTGCCTGTGTGTGCACGTGTGTGTACATATGAGTGTTACTTTTACGTTATTTCTGCCTATTAAACACTTTCCCCTTTCATTAGATATTGCTTATTGAGAAAATGCAATACACTAGATTACCATTACTTAAAAGATGCTTACCATTACTTTAAAGTTGCTCTCGCAGCCCAAATCAATTCATTATCTTTAAGGATAAGCCCATGTCTGGAAGTAGGGAAATCATTTTTTAAAAATTAAAGTTTCTGTCTTGAAATATTATCATCCTTCACTTTTTCTATGCACTAGGATGCTCTTTGCTTTCAGGAAAACATGTTATGACTCATTTAATACCGTTGTCCCTCTTATCCAGAGCAGAACATACCGTGGTTGCCTAACAGGAAGGCTGCATATAAAGCCCAGTTTTGTCTAATATCATTTTCCAAGTCCATTATGTGTGTTATTGTGCAATGCATGTCCAAATGAGGATTTGAGCAGTAGAGAAGAAATTCATTAAAGAAATGTGTCATCTCCTTGCAAAAAGGAAAGTATTGTTGAGGAGATTGTTACTGATAAGACAAAAGTGCTGAATGAACATCCACCTTTTGAAGGCATTTCTCTGAAGTGAAAATTACCTTGAATTATCTTTGGATCAGTTGTGACTTTATCCTTCTATTAGGAGCTGTTTCAAACTCAGAGAAGGGGTGATGATTCACACTGATGACTGGAGGTTTCTTGAAGCTGGTGTGAATAAGAGGTAAAAGTATTGCAAATGCATCATCATGGCTTTCACTGAGACTCAGTCGACAGAATTCATCATGATCTTCCTCGGCTCCAGAAACACAGGCCTGAAATTTAGCAGCCAGTCTGCAAAGCATGGAGTTAGGCACAGATGGAATCTGAGTTAGAGAACTCTCCTGGGGCTGGTACCCAGGTTGGGTAATGCAGGGTGAAATGTCATTGTTCAACATGCTTATTATTCACCTGAACATGGGTGACATTCCTTTCCTGGGAAACTCTGGTCTGACAAATGGGTTTTTACAATTATTTCTGAAAATAGAAAATGTATTTCCAATAATTATTAGCTATATCTAGTTATTATTTCTAGTCATATTATTCCTAATAATTGAGCTCTGTGGCTATTGGGTGAGATTCCTCAGGGAACAGCAGATTCTCTGTTACTGAAGGAGTTTAGACAGTATCTGTACAGAGAATAGTCAAGACATGCAGAGATGATTTCCAAATTATAACACAAGTTGGATTGAATTGAGTCTGTGATTCCCTGCCATTCTGAGATTTTTAAAGTCCAGGCCTTTAATATTCCAACTCCCTGTCATCATTAGTCTAATTATTGGCAACTACATTGAATTATACAACACAGTATCAGTTGGTCAATATAGTATCAATTGATTGGTACAACACTGTATCAGGTTGAATTTAACTGAGTTAAGGTATGGCCCTACCTTCTAGGAGCTTACCATTGACAATAAAAGCACATGGGTAGGTAAGAGACACCCATATTATTAGATATATCTATGTCATTCATGTTACCTAAAGTTGGAGAGTAAGAAGAATGAATTTCTTAAGATAGGGATGAAAGTATCTCCCCATTCCAACAGTTTAGATATGGAGAAGAAAAAATATTTCAGAGAGGAGATATGATTTTATAAATTGCTTCAGAGGAAAAATTCAGATTGGTAATGGCAGCCTATAAAGATGCTAAATGAGGAATTCTAGGTAAAAGGCCTTTCAGAAAGCTAGGAAAGAACATGTCACTGGGTCTGGTGGAAAATGCTTCGAGTCCTGCAGAGAATAAATTCCTATTGAGACTGGTAGAAGACTAAGCTTCTTCCAGACTTTAATCATTGTTATCTGGAAAGGAATTGAAAATAGTTACTTTTTTTCTGAATCTTTGTAATCATGTGAAATCACTACATGTCAATGTTGAATTGACCACAAGGACCAAGCTAATTATGGAAGAAAGAGGTGGGGGAGACATTGAACACAGCAATCCACAGGAGCTTGATTGAGCAAGTCTGGAGTGTTGAACTGGTGAAAGTCCTCCCTGCAACAGCTCCATTGGGGCAATTCTGTTAAGTCAAGACTCAAGCGCTAGGCTGTGAATGGTCCGGAAAAACTATGTCATTAAAAATGCACATTTGTTTAAAATAACTAACTGTTCATTCGTGGATGATTGCTACTAAGATCTTATAAACTCTTAAGGGACTACCGTGATTCCTCACACACATTAATTCATTCATGAGTTGATTTTGTTTTCAAACACATCGATACATTATTAGTAAATAGCACCCCAACACACACACACACATACACACACACACACACACACACACACACACACACGGAGAGAGAGAGAGCGAGAGAGAGAAAGAGAGAAAGAGAGGTACTTACAATCACAGACAGCTGTACTAGATCCAATTGGTAGCAACAAAATGATAAAAGTACCAGAACACACAGGCAAATTGAAAATACACAAAGCCACATCCACAGCGTGCCCTTTAATGGAGGAAGTGGGAAGAAGGGTCCATTTTCCACTCTGCTCATTTTCTTCCCCACCACCCATTAAGAGTGTCAGTTCTCATTCATGTTCCTTTTAGAGAAGAATGAACCGTTGAAAAGGGAGCTGAGAATCGTAATAAAAACATTGCATTTACGGATTTCTCCAGTTTCCTTTCAGTATGAATTATTTGTTACTTCACTGAAAAAAATAAAAGTATTGATCAGCCGCTTAGCTTGTGGCTTCTTCTCTCAAGGAGTCAGCACATAGTCTGATGTGGAGGAAAATCCATAAATGGGTTTCTGCAATCTGCAGGTAAGCCTGGGATGAAATGCTCCTTGACACCCAACCCAGGTTAGAAATCAGATTTCAAGACTGTAAATTTGAGGACCCCGAGGAGCTCAACTGATAAAGAGAGGAAGGTTTATAGTGATGGGGAAGGGACTGCACACTACCTGCAGGATGAGCAGGAAGGATGTGGGGGCTTGGTATCACAGGACCAGCATTGTAAATCTTACAGGGAGTAACCTTTCCTGTATGTCCTTCATGTGCTTTTCTTGGCGCATATTCTTGAGGCTTAAAGGAAAGGGAGCCAGTCTGTATCCATACTTCTCGCTCATGCACATTATCCCAGCATGGCACTGCTGATGCAAATTTTGAAAAGTAGCCTTTGACTAGAAGCATTTTCCCAGCTTCCAGTTTCCTTCTTCCCAGAGCAGGACAATGTTACAGCAAAGGTTCATGCACAGAAGCAGAAAGGTAGTGGAATGACTCAGCTTCTTACTAAACTCCTTCCACCTTCCTTAGCTTTGTGGTCTCAGGATTTTATAAGAGGTCTCTCATGTGCTGCTACGGAATCAGCAGGAAAAATCAGGCAGGGCCAAGACAGAGAGAAAAGAGATAGCTTTCTCCTATCTTGCCCCAACCTAGGGCTTCTATCCAAAGCTTGTTCTAGTTCCTAGGTGGTTGATTCCGATAAAATAACATAAAAATAAACTGCAATAAAAATTTAAAGAGAGTTGCACTGACCATCATTTTTGAAATATTTAAAAATAAGTCCTCAGTAAATTTTGCTGTGAACATTAATATTTTGTCATGGATAGAGGCAAAAGGAAGGAGTAAATGTGAGACCTACAATGAATCTAACGCCTACATCAGTAGAGTCTAATCTCCTCCCCCCATGATAAAATGGCCTCATTCTGTCAACTGCAGGCTTTGCTAACTTTTTCTCAGACAACAGACCAAATTTATCCCCAGCCTGATAAGGATCTTTATTGCATTTGCTGCCACCCCGCCTACTGTATTTAGGGTAATGGTGAAAAATGTACATTGATGCTGAATTTTATGGAAATATTAGAAATGAAAATGATCCTACACAGTTGTCATCTACTATCTGGTGTAGGTTTGGTTACTAAGCTGTATTTTCTCTTCCAAGTTTTAAGTAATCAAGTTTCACAACAATCTTTCCTGACAACCAGTTTGTGTTAGAGCCAATTTCCCAAATGACTTTCATTTGCATTCTGGAAATGCAGTAAAGCCTTGGCATTTTACAAAATGACCTGTCTTCTACTCAAGTCAATGAAACTACAGTAAACATTTTATGTATAGCTGCAATGCTTGTATCTCCCTCAAGATTAAACACAGAAAAGCAGCTTTGGGGAGTATATTTAAATATGATATCAAAGCATATAACATTTGTCTGTATTTATTCAGTTTTAAGTATACTTATTAATAATAACAGGCCAAAGTGGTACAAGGTGAAACACCACTATTCATTCATTGTTCAGTATACAGTAGTCATTGGCTTTTCTACATATGCACTTAGCATAATATTTACAGATTATGTAATACAAATCACACTCTGAATTTTCATGTCCTGTGAGACACAGGAACAGAAGAGCTTTGTAAAAAAACAGCAAAGTGCAACTTGAAAAGTTAAGCAGTATGAGTAGGAAATCAAAGTGATTAATTTACTGTTTATTAATATTTAAGCTAAGTGTATACAGGATTCAACATCTTATTCATACTCAAAGTCTGTTACTGTACTTTGCCAAACTGCCTGTACTATTTTGTGACAGGATATTATCTTTAATATTGCTCTCACTGCAATGAAGCATAAATAAAGTATACGTCATGTTCTATCTTTTCAGGAGTTCCGATGAACACATGCTATGGTTTTTAACAACTGTAAAGAAAATTTCAAAGCCATATCTTATCTGTTTCTATGCAGAAGTTGATCAATGATCAGTATCATTTGCAGGGACCCCGATGTGTGACTTGTTTCTCTTTATACTGTGACATGTTTCCCTGAAGGTGGAATGTCAATGAGGCATTCACTTTGTACTAAATGAAAATGATGTTAAAGCTGCAGTCTAGTGATAGAGTTACCAAGATCTGCTTCTTGGATTTTTTATGGCGTTTGGGCAACACATACAGAAACTTTCCTCTCATTCAAGTTGAGTATATCCAACCACTTATATATACATTGCCCAGTGAGGCCAGTGTTATACGAAGTTGTAGAACATTTACTTTGAAATGAGATTTTCTCATTTAATAAAAGTGTCACCTTGTGTCAGTGGCTTAGCTAGTTCCAGCTTCTATTTTGTCTCTTATCCAATGAGAATATGCCTATCCCATAAGGAGTGTGGCTGGTAAGAATAGTGGTCTGTCCTTATCTCCTGGGTTCTCTGGTTTCAGAACCTGTACAGCGGACAGTTCCAAACACTGCATTCCACCATCATCTCATCAGCATTCCTCTTGGAATAAATGTGTCTTGACAGTCTCTCTTAGAAGTGCTTTCTCTGAAGCTACTGAGGACCATGCCATGTGCAGGCATAACTCAAGCACACAATGGGAATAACACCTGCAGGGTTGAGGTATGGTTCAACCAGATGTGCACATTCTATAGAGTGCCTCCAAGGTTTTCAAGAAGAGTGGAGCCCAGCTTGGCCACATTCGTTACAAACTTGTGCATAGTCCATTTATTGACTATCCCATCTTCCAAGTAATTTACCTGCACACAACTTCTTGTCTCATGTGGGGCCTTTAGAGTAACTCCAAATAGGACCAGGTGGATGTGCAGAAGAAATGTTTGATGCTTGCATGTGCTGGCCTGATGATGACTGTTAATCACCAGGTGTGTCAAACTACTCTAGATGCTCATTGTGTGTGTATGACAGGTTTTGGTGCTCTTTCTGCTTTTGATAAGCCATTCAATTTAATAGGGTGTTCTCTGAATGCCCAGCCTTTCTTTAAACTTAGCATGTATATTCATTACCTGATGATCCACCTAATCATTTCTTTACGCCTGTTCCATGTTCTATGTATATTAGATGATTTCATACAGATAAGGAGGGAATGCTCCTATTTTATACATTTTAACTATTACGATGAAAACCTTATCTAGAAGAAGTTCCCTTCTTTTTGAAGTTGCATAGCATTAGTAAAGCTATAGGAGTTACCTCTTATATCTCACTAGAAAAGATACACATCTAAGATAAAAAGCATGGGCCAGGTGGTAGCATATGCCTGTAATCCCAGTATTTTTGGAGGCCAAGGCAGGAGGATCATTTGAGGCCAGGAGTTCAAGACTAGCTTGGATGACATAGCAAGCCCTCCCTCCCCACCCTGTCTCTACAAAAAGTGAAAAAATCAGCCAGGCATGGTGGCATGTGCCTATAGTCACAGCTGCTCGAGAGGCTAAGTTGGGAGGATTGCTTGAGTCCAGGAGTTCAAAGATACGCTGAGCTATGATCATACCACTGTAGTTCAGCCTAGGTGACAGAGTGAGACCATGTTTCAAAAAACAAATGAGTAAAATAAAATAAAAAGCAATGACAGGATTGCATTATGCTTTGAGGGCATTAATTTTCAAATTTAACTTTACTTGCATTTTTTCCCTATCATTCTATCTGTGTCGACTAGTTCTTAGTTTAGTTGTAATCTTTTTTTTAGAATACTTATGAATAGAATAAAATACCACTGTATTCACATAGTATATTTACTATTGTTTTTGTCTCCTTGCGTTGCATTTTAATTATCTATGTCAGATACTTTCATCAGTCAAATGTACTACTAGCTATCTAAATGGAGAATTTATCTTAGGAGGAGAATTCTTCTCATTTATTTTTGCATGCCCAGCAAATTATTCAGGAGTGAGTGCACTGTTTCATCCTGTTGATAGTCTTCCCTGAACATTTATAACCCACCCCTAACTGGCTCCAGTCTTTACACCTTCCTCAAGACCTAACTTAAATATACTGAACTGCCTGAAGTCGTCTTTGAATTTTACGTCCTTTCTCTTCACTTTCATACACTTTGCATTGTTTTCCCATATAGGGGCACCAAGAAATAGACCATATTATAATGAACATACAATAATGTACTAAGAGTAATAAAAGTAAATATATTCTGAAGCAGGAAAGAGTGAATACTTGGGTTTTTTTGTAGGAGGAGAGAAACGATAATTTGAGAATGTTTCATGGAAACTCTTGCATTGGAGCAAAACTTTACAAATTAGACTTAGGCTTCAATAGTCAAAAATTAGTGAAGAGAAAATCTCTGCAAAGTTGAGTGTTCTGATCTCCTTTCTGTTTGTTTAGTGAGCAGAATTGATAATCCACATGCAAGTGGCTTTTAAACTTTTCCAAGGACCAGTCATTGGGGAATTTAATGTGATTCCTCTGAACCTTTCTAGTAATCCCAGGATTTGAGTATTAAGAGCAGTTAGTTGTCTTAGCCTTAAGATGCAATTCTCCTACCTTGTTGTTTTGAAGATGTTACTTAGAGGGAAGGAGGTGTTTTAGTCTGTTCAGGCTGCTAATACATCTTTTTCTTCTCAAATTTTACTGTAAGCAGTCAGGAGGAACCAAGCCATTCCTTCACCACTTTTCTTAGAAATAACTTCAGCTAAATATTCACTTTTATCACTCACACGATCTGCCTTCCACAAATTACTAAAACATGAACACGGTTCAGCCAAGTTCTTTGCCACTTTGTAGCAAAGATCACCTTTCTTTCATTGTGCACTGGCATATTTCTCATTTGCCTCTGACAGCTCATAAAAATGGCGCTTCCTGTCCATATTTCTAGTGTCATTCCGTTCAAAATTGCATAGATTTTCCCTAAGACGATTGAGGCTTTCTGTACAGCTTTTCTCTTTTTTTTTTCCTGAGCCCTCGCTAGAATCACCTTCAAAGGTCTATTCATAGCAACATAGGCTCTGTCTAGCATACACTTCAAAACTTTTCTGGCTTCTACTTATTACTCAGTTCCAGAACTACTTCTGCATTTTTAGGTATTTATCATCTCAACATTACACTCTCAGTACCAATTTCTGTCTTAGTCCATTCAGGCTGCTATAACAGAATACCATAGTCTGGGGGTGGGGGGTAATCAACAACAGACATTTATTTCTCATAGTTCTGGAGACTGGAAGCCCAAGATCAAGGCAGCAGAAGATTCAGTCTCTGTTGACAGCCCACTTCCTGGTCCACAGACAGTGACTTCTCCCTGTGTCCTCACATGGAAAAAGGGTGAGGGAGCTCTTTGAGATCTTTTCTTGAAGGACACTAATCTCATCCACGAGTACTCCATCCTCATGATCTAACGACCTCTCAAAGATGCCACCTCCTAATACCATCTCCTGGGGAAGGGAGTTTAGGATTTCAAGATTGAATTTTGGGAGAATGCCAACATTCAGCCCATAAAAGGAGATAGTACTGGAAAACTACAGAAATCAATAAACTCTTCTACTGTTTTGATTAAAATATAGCAAGTACATTTTTGGTGTACATCTTTTACTTTATCTTTGTTATTATTCATCTAGAAAACAAATGTACATAGTGATAGTTAATTCTTCCATGACATTTTTACAAAAGTGTTGCTATGCATTGGCTATAAGTCTCCTCTCTGACTTTATAAGACCTTGGAAAGCTGCCAAGTATCTCGGAACTTGTCTTGAGTCTTAAAGTGACTAAAATGACCTCAGCTCTACCTGCCTTATAGGATGCTCTGCCCAATGATGCATGCAGTATGCATGTTCTTTGAGCAGACTATGTTTTGAGGCTGCAGGTTTAGGCGTTATTAGAATCTGTTTGACTCCATAGCTCTTTTTATGGAAACATACATACATACTTAATGTCAAATAGTTTGTATCTTTTCACTAGCTGATATGAGTAAGTACTGTCTCTTCCCATCTTACTGTGTGTAACTGCCTTCTCTTAGAACTCAACACAAAATGAGCTTAATGATTCACATTTACACTAACATGGAGACAGAACCACCTCATTCAAAACAGGAAAAAGCAGGTATAAGATGTCATGAAGAAAAATGAGACCGAATGTGTTCAATTTCTCTTTGTTTGCCTTATCACATATCGTAGAGAGATGTGCTCCTACATGCAGTAGAAATAAGAACATCCTTGAAAACTCGGTTTGAGCAGTTCAAAATCATATATTTTTTAATGTTGTATGAGTTTCAGGTGATAAATCCTCTTCAGGATACCTCAGGGGTTCGCAAAAATGTAAAAATATGTTTAAAGTTTGAAATGACTCACATTTTTTAGTATCCATGGCAAAGAACTGCTTTTCCAACCTTAATAGGATTTCAAATTGACATTGACATTTTAGTAAATCAGAATTAGCTTTTTCTTTTTAAACTCCTGTGTCTTATGTAAATGGCTGCGCTGACTTTTATGGAATTGAATATTCCAGAAAATGTCATGGAACCTAATATAAAACAAGTTAACATTCTCATTTTTAGATCTTAAAGGGATATGGTGTTAAAATATAGCTTTTGATACCCATCCAACCTGTGCAAGGTTTTCTGTGTATATGCGAATTTCAAATTTGAGAACTTAGCATGTCGATGGAGGCAAATCTATATACCTGTTGAAAACAAAGTTGAAATTCTGAAGGAATTATTGTAATTTACTTAAATAAGAACTGTAAGGAGTCAAAGAGTGTTAATGGAGTGATAATAGATTTCTTCTGAGAGCTTCAAAATCTTTTCACTGCCTTTATTACAAGTCTACCAAAATATCTGTTAGATTCTGAAAGCCAGTCTCTCATTACCAAAAACATTATTCACAATTTTAACTCATTTCCACAATGAACATTCTACAGAATTACTGTATTTTTGTTTAAAGATAAAAAATTATCCCTCTGAGGTCTGAAATTTATTATTAATGTGAATATTTTAAGCATTTTTAGAATAAATAATTTTGTAAAAGATACTGTAAGTTATGGAAAATACGGCAGTGAAGTATAACATTCATAAACTTACTAGAACCCTGCCTTAAAAGTGAACTCATTATTGGATCATATGGCAAACTGTTTAAGAAGAATAAGAAACTACTTTATATCTGAAAAAATACATTATTATCCACTTGCCTTCCTAAAACTTCTTCCTCTCATGTCCTGCTATTTTACTTAGAGTTTTCCTTCAGGTTAAGGAACAATGTCTTTAGAAGGCTACCCATTAAAGTACTAAATAGAAAACCTAGTAAATTAAGCTCGTCACACACAATTTATATATTTTCTTATGATGTGTAAGAGACAACAGCCTAATAAAGATAAATTATTTATTTTCAGTCAAAATAGGGCACTTTTTTGCTTTCATGCAGCTCATTACACCTAAATTCCTTTGTGAAAGTATTTAAGTAAGTTCTTTGAAATGTTGCTTTAAAATATATTTACTCTTTAACGTTTTAAAAATAAGGGAATGCATAATATAGTGAAATTTCCCCATCAGTGTTTTCTGTGTATTTTCTCCAGCTCTTTCTTGAATTACAAACAGCAATTCTACAACTATACCACCCACCCACACACATTTATTCATTTGCACATATTTCTTTTTGGTGTTTTTTTTTTTTTGCAAAATTGGCATCACATTAATTATACTACTCTGCAACTTGCTTTATTTACTATTTTTAATATGGAAGTTGACTGAAGTTAATTTTCAAGCAATTGTGTAATATTGATTGAACTTAATTGATATACCATAACTGATTAAACTACCTCAGTGTTATTTGGAACACTTATCGACAACATTGCAGTGCAAAACCCTCTTTCTATCCTTCTGCAGCTTTGTGATAATTCTATAAGTAATCAGATGCTGATTGTGATGCAATCTGGTCACAAATTCAAAGGCACATTATAATGTCAGTGTAATAAATTAGACATACAGTGCCAATTAACTCAGGTTTCCAGGGGTAATTCTTTTCGTTATTGATAAAATGCAAATGCATCTTATTCATGCAGGGTTGCCAGGGCCCTGGAGTAGAAATCTAAATCATAACCAAAACAAACAACATCATCAAGAAGAAATCAACAAAAAAACATTTCATGAGGGTTTTGAGTATTTGAATAATATTTCAATAATTAAATTTTAAAGCAAGAACTGACAGGTTTGCCCACCCCATCCACCCTGTGATGTCAAATGCAGGGTATGTATCTGACTGACAGGGAAATTGAGGTAGGAAAATAGAATAGATAATATGATATTATGTACCTGCGCTTCAGTTTGAGGAGGATAAAATTGTTTTAACCTTATGCCCACATTCCTGGAGTGGTTCGCTAGCCCTACATCAGAAAATCCACATCTTAGTTCTTCAGCTGTTCACATGTCAATCAACACAACCTTTTGTCATTAGCATGCCAGAAATGCACTACATTCATGAAAGGAATTACTAGTTACATCATGATGAATGTTAGCATGACCTCTCATTGGCCCATAACATTAAAATATTCAAAACATACAAATTCGCTAAAATTGTTTAGAGAACACAGTGGCGTGATGAAGGTGTAAAACTCCAGAAATGCCTATGCCTTTGACCTGCTGCAATGCCCGTAACTTGAAGTCTCTTTAGTCCTAAGCTCAGCCAGTGGACTAAGGAAAATTTCTCATTACCTGATGCTGACTGAAAAAGATAAAAGAACACCACTTGTTTTGTCATTAGAGACTTGAGAGGCAGAAGAGCTACACTATAGAAGTTGTACCTCTCACAAGTTTATGGAACAAGACATATGAACTGTTTTGTGTCTGCTATGGAAGTCGGATGAATGACTGCCTATATGTGTAACACATTTGGGCCTGAGACACACAGGATGAGGGGAGGAATAACAAACTATCTCTCATCTCCCTCTTTTTCTGCGATTACTGTTACCTACCAAAATGAACCTGAAAATTGTGCATGAACAGATTAGCTCAGGTAGCTTGCAACATTGACTTTACAGTTTGACCTAGGGCGTCCCCACGGGCTGAACCTAATGAAACTCAGCCGGGTAATATTAAAACTGCAATAGCCCGTATCTCTCTGCTATCTGCAACCTGGTTTCTGCATAGGGAAATGCTGCATGTGTTTGCTGTAGGCAAATCTTAAATAAACCATGACCCAGCAAGAAGAAGAGAATGATATGCAGAAATGCTTTAGGGAAGGGATAAGATGGCAATTTTGAATGGGAGCCCACATGGTACAAGTACTTATATTCCATTACCAACTTCAGAAGCTTAATTACTTTGGAAAACCATTTTCAGCTTATTTTAGTAATATGTCAGGCATTTCAGGTGGTCTGCAAAAGCCACATAGCCCATAGGCCTAGCATACCTCTTCAGACATCAAGCAGAAACACTTTCTAAACCCCTTAACGAGTGTCAAGCAGGAAATTGTGAGTATGTAGTATTAAGGAGATGGACTTGCTATTCTTAAGTTTATAATAAAAAAATCTGGATTTTCTTCCTCAATCTCCACTTATGACAGATTTTTTTTTTTTTTACAAAAAGATGCATGACAGATAGTACCTATTTAAACTTACTCTGATAAATTTAATGAAATATTATTTTTTAATCCAGACATCTCTGTGAGTTTCAGAATTATTACCCTTATCAAATTCATGTATGCTTTTTTTGTGGAAATGTTCAACTTTTGTTCTCACTGCTCTCTGCCTTCCCCCATCAACAAACCCTGAATATCTGTGAATTTCTCACCAGCTATTATTTAACTCTATTCCGCATGTCCATCAGATGTCCTACACAAGATTGGTTAAATAGAAGCCTGTTCTTCTGGGAGAAGATGACAAATGTTTTTATATTAAATGCATAAAAATTTTCTCAATACCGCAAGGTGATAAAGACCAAGAAAAGGCCAATTTAAAAGGAAGCCTTTAGAAAAATAAAATAAAATAAAACAGACATGCTTCACTTTCCTACACAATAGGGAAAAATTTTTAATGCTTTTGCAAAAGTTAAACTCTAATGATGGAACTAAGTTTATTTTGTACTGAGTAAAAGTTATGCATGAAACTACATAAAAATACGTGGGCAACAAAGAGTGATTCAGGACTGCTTAATCGCCGCTGCTCTTGGTGTGGTTTTTAGGGGTCTGCATCATTGGTGAGTTCCTTACACGTTGATTTCTCAGATTCACCAGGCAATACATACCAGCTGTCTTGGTAAATGCATGAAATGTTGCAATCTTTACAAGTCCCGCAATTTTACTTCACCAGTAACTTTCCCTGGTCAACTAACAGTATCTAGAGATCAGGCAGAGGATGACCAATGGCTGCTCTGATGTACACATGGAGATACCGAAAGATGTGGAGTTAAGGATATTTGAATAAATATTTCATATAATGACAACTGTGTGTGTTAGCAAGAAGAAATATCCACTGTGATGCAAAGGCATATCTTTATGTCATATATGTTTGTTGTGAGAGGTACTGATTCGTGCTTATGTGAAAACCTCTTAAATCTGGAATCTGGGGTCTCCTCTCCCCGTTTTTTCTGGAACTCAGATGCTAAAGTTGATACGGGAGGAGTGAACTGTCCCGAATAAAGCAGTCGGGGAAAGGAGGATCCATTCCAAATAAAGGGAAAAAAAGGTACATATGAATAGTGTATTTATTTACACATAATGCAGGTTATTCTGGAGGGTATTAAATATCTATCAGTAACTGTCATTTGTTAAAAACCAGGGATCCCCAAGGATGTTAGTGGATGTATGAGAAAGAGTTTCTGGAGATATATTTTGGAGTGTCCACTACAATTGAGACATTTCTTCTTTGTCTCTCTCTCTCAGTTTACTTCTCTCTCCCTTTACACACACACACACACACACACACACACACACACACACCCCACACAGAATATTCCCAACTTCTTAACACACAACACCAATAAAAAATGCCAATAATTAGATTGTAAAACTGGCCGTTCTTTTCTTTCAATGTGGCTTTCTATTCTCTTGTCTCTCACATATCGAAGAAACAGGAGGACAACAGATCAGGATACCTTTTGTCATGTTTACATTATGTAGTAACTAACCTAAAACAAATGCCCAGTGGAGGGTTTCTTAGCTTTCTGTCAGTTTTCAAATGTTTTCCCTCCTCCTGCCTCCCTGGCTTCTGGTTGGTGATGCATGTGCTGGTGTTCAGAGACGCTATGCACCCTGACAAGAGATTTTTTTTTTTTTTTTTTTTTTTTTTTTTTTTTTTTGAGATGGAGTCCCGCTCTGTTGCCCAGGCTGGAGGGCAGTGGCGCGATCTCGGCTCACTGCAAGCTCCGCCCCCCGGGTTCACGCCATTCTCCTGCCTCAGCCTCCCCAGTAGCTGGGACTACAGGCGCCCGCCACCTCGCGCGGCTAGTTTGTTTGTATCTTTTTTAGTAGACACGGGGTTTCACCGTGTTAGCCAGGGTGGTCTCGGTCTCCTGACCTCGTGATCCGCCCGTCTCGGCCTCCCAAAAGTGCTGGGATTACAGGCGTGAGCCACCGCGCCCGGCGCCTAACAAGAGATTTTAAACTGGGGCATAGATGATTGTCCCCAAAGCGATCTGCTCAATTCCTGTAATTCTACACATTTCAAGCAATGGAAACACAATGAGAAAGATACTTTGGGTGGTTCTTGGATTGCAAACGTAGGCAGCCACAGTTTCAGCCAGCAATACCAATTTTTCTCAACCTTTCCATTTCTACCCAGTGTATAATTTATATAAATTTTCTTCCCGAACTTCACAACTAAACTATTCATTATTTTATGATGTTATCAATGTGTGTATGTCTTAGAATATAATTTGTGGCATACAAACCAGCTTATGCCTCTTTAACTTTAGTGCTATGATCTTAAAACTTTTGACTCTCAGGCAAATATAGATATAAATATAAATATATATGTATTTCTTGGGAGTCAAAATTATATATTTATATATAATATGTGTGTATATACACACATATATAGATATATAATATACACATATTATATAAATATATAATATATATTTCATATTATATATTACAGAATAAATATATATAATATATATGTATTTAATTTCATTAGTCATATTGTTTTCTACAGTTTGATTTCCAGTGTTGCAGGACTTTTTATTCATATTCCTGATATCAGGAAAGGGTGCATATTGACAGTACAACTCAGGTGGAATATTTAGAAGACACATGGTTGTAATTAGTTACTTGCATTTTTCCTGAATGCTTTTTATGGTGCTGACTATTTAAGAATATCTTGCATTGCTTTCCAAACAAATAAACTACACAAGCAGTGTTTCTTGAATCTCTTTGATCTGTGTGGTGTGTTGGTGTGGTCTTATACAGGATTTTGTCTTTTTTTTTTTTTTTTTTTTTAGTACGGCTGTTTCTCCTTTTTTCCTTTAATCTAACAAATATTGAAGTACTTTAAAATTTTTAATACTGGATTTCATGGAGAATGAGAGTTTCCTATCATTTTCCCAAGGTAATGTCACACAATGCATTTCTGAAAAAAAAAATACTTCTTAAATTGTTTTAGTGTTCTGATTATTTTTCTGTCATTATTTTGCCACTTTGTGTTATGTTACATTATTATTCCATAACGTCCTTTGATTCCAGCATTGGAAATTGGTTATCATTTCCATGGACTCATTACTGAGGTCCTTGTTTCTTTTGAGATGTTAAACCTGACCCTGTTAAACCTGACCCTGAATTTTTTTTTCTTCCCTGTGAGAGTGGAAATTATCATTCTTTTGTACTGGTTCAGCAAAAAAAGAAACTTTACTTTCTAACGAATATATTTCTTTTTATGGTCAGATATATTTTAGATAAAACAAAAGCTTTTGATATCTGTCTGTAAAAGAGCAGGGTTTGGAATTCTCATTGGTGATGGATATGTTTATTTTCTTACCTGACACATCAGCTACTGCAGCTAAAGCCAGTGAACTATTTCTATATCACTTACTGATGAAGAAATAAAGGGCTGTCTCTGTAGTCCCAGCTACTCGGGAGGCTGAGGCAGGAGAATGGCGTGAACCCAGGAGGCGGAGCTTGCAGTGAGCCGAGATCGCGCCACTGCACTCCAGCCTGGGGGACAGAGCGAGACTCCGTCTCAAAAAAAAAAAAAAAAAAAGGGCTCTCTCATGGTACTAAGTGGGTTGCTGTTCCACAATCCAGATATTTTTGGCTTAAATCCTGAGGTGTTACCAGATGGTAAGGATTTTAGAAACATGCTAAAATGGTAATAATAGGGAATACTTTCGATACTGTGAAGTCAGATATATCATTGCAAGTTTAAAAAAATAGAATATTTTATATTTTAAGTATCTGATTTACCTTAATAAACACTCAACAATTTCAAGAACAGATATCTACAAGCTATATTCTGGTCCTGAATTTTCATGGTTAAAAAAAACCGCACCCAGAGACTAACTAATAACTATGGTGATCAGCTGCAGACAGAAATTCAGAGATACTAGTTATGGTAACATCCTTCAATGCTGGAGCCTTACTGTCGTAGAAACATGTGAATGTCAAACTGAAAGTTAAAAAGCCAGATATTTCAAAAGAATGGGGAGTGGAAGAGTACAAATGACCCCCCATGGACCCTGGAAGTGCTAGATTCTGGGCAAGATCCAGATATTTGCAATTTGTTTAACTCCCAATTGACCATTTGAGAAATACTGAAAGAGAGAGAGAGGGAAATTGCCAGGGCCCAAGAGGGATGATACCATGGAGCCATTTAGCTACAAAGCATCAATGTACGATGTTGCCGTGGTGGCTCATCCCTGTAATCCCAGCACTTTTGTGGGGTCAAGGAAGGAGGATTACTTGAGCCCAGGACTTTGAGACCAGCCTGGGCAACATAATGAGACCTCATCTCTTTAAAAAAAAAAAAAAAAAAAAAGGCCAGGCATGCTGGTGCCTGCCTGTAGTCCCAGTGACTTGAGAGGCTGAGGCTGGAGTATCACTGAGCCCCGGAGTTGGAGACTGAAATGAGCTATAATTGCACCACTGCACTCCAGCCTGGGTGACAGAAGGAGACCCTGTCTCTAAATAAATAAATAAATAAATAAATACTGTGTATGTGCTGACTCTCCAGCCTTGCCTAGTCCCCCGAATCCTTGCAACCTTCCAAAACTTGATTGTTTTTCTCCTAAATTTCTCAGATAATTGAGGGGAAGATAGAGCTCAGAAGTTTACAACAGCTGTCCGCATCGCCTCGAATCCCTGGCAGAATGCCGGTGCTGTCTCTTCTCTGGGTTTCACAGGGCAGGCATAAATTATAACTTTATTAGGTTGAGCACATATGGCCTTTAGCCCCAGGAGACCCTCCATGGGGCTAGTCTGTTGGCAGAGGCAGCTTCTGCGCTTTCAAATTCACAACCCATGAAGAAAAAGAGGCCTTCAAGGCTGCAGCCTGCCTGGGGCTTCTGTGGGGCATCTCCTATCATTGCGTTAACACTGTGGTGAAACCTAGGCCAAATATTCCAGCATCTTTTTGCTGCTTGTATGAACATGATGCACATTGCCGTTCGAAACTGGGAAAAAAGAAGAGCATATTACAGGCGAACGCGAATGCATCAGAATATGGTACCTTTAAATTAGAAGAGAAGGCTCTCGATTTTGAATCCTCAGGTGTTCCTCTTCAAATACACACAATGATGTCTTTCACTTGACTTTAATTTTAATTATCATGGACACATAATAGATGTATATATGTACAGGGCACATGCAGTGTTTTCCTACAGGCATACAATGTGTAATAATCAAGTCAGGGTAATTGGGGCATTCGCCACCTCAAGTATTTCCCCTTTCTCTGTGTTAAGAGCATTCCAAATCCAGTCTTTAGTTATTTTAAAATATACAACAAATTATTTTTGACTATAGTCACTCTGTTGTGCTATCAAATAGTAGATTTTTCTGAGACAGAGTCTTGCTTTGTTACCCAGGCTGGAGTGCAGTTTGGTGATGATAGCTCACTGCTGCCTTAATCTCCTGGGCTCAAGCAATCCTCCCACGTCAGCCTCTTGAGTAGCACATGCTACCACACCTGGCTAATTATTATTTCTTTAATTTTGTATAGATTAGGTCTCACTGTGTTGCCCAAGCTGGTCTCAAACTCCCGAGCTCCAATGATCCTCCTGCCTTGGCCTCCCAAAGTGCTAGGATTACAGGTGTGAACCTGTGCCCGGCTGATAGGAATTTTTGATGGAGTTTCCCAATAACTGGGCTTTCAAAGATTTTGGATAGTGAACGAGATACTGCAAAGATCTCTCTAAATACCACTAGCCTGACCGGGGACCTTGTGTTAACTATATGAATACACTGAGGTTGCTGTCTGTTTCTCTGTTACAATGTATAAGCAGAGAAAAGTATATTGATGCTCATCAGATTTCCAGTTTAATATTGGAGCATTGCAAATTAAAATATAAGGTGTGGGACAAGTACAATTTTACTGAGGGGCATGCAAAACCTGAGGGCCCCCAAAGCAGAAGAAAGCATTCGGCCTCTAGTCTGCATTTCCTCCCTCCCGAGTTGCCAGCCAGCCAGCCAGCCAGCCTGTCTTACAGATTCCAGACTTGCCAGCTCCCACGTTGCATGAGCCAATTCCTTAAAGTAGATCAATTTAATAAATTTAACCTATATTGGTGAACAAATTTAGCAGAGAACTTTGATATGTATTAGTACCACTTATTATTTTTAGAAAAATTGGAATTTGAATAACTTACACTAAAGTCTAATTCGTCATCTGGTGTGTATGTTATAAATGCACACGCACTCACAGAGACCTATTCCCAGCCACAGCCTCATACAAAAATAGGCAATAGATACAGGAAAAGAGAAGCAGCCATAGAGGATCTTACGTAAGAAACCCCATTCTTCTCACACCTACTCAAGAACATTGTTCCCAACATCTACATCTTTTGTGGTTTATATCCACTAGGCACACCTAACATCACATCCACATTCTTTCATTTACCCCATTTGGAAATACCTGCCTGACCTTCACTTTCTCTGCCTGATTTGGCTACATGTCTCTGTTTCTCTGGCAACCATCTCCTTGTCTTCCAAGAGTCCTCACTGATCACATCTCAACTCCTCTCCACCTATCCTTTCTTAAATCCACTCCAATCAGTAAAAAGCCCTCACCACTTCACCAAACTCCTCTTGCCAATTATACCATTGGATCCTAGGCCCCACAAAAGTGGAGTTGCTGTTCCTAATGTTTCTAAAAAATGATGAGCATTCTGCATTTTCCCTCGAATCTCCACTGCCTCTATTTTTGGAAAAGTGTTTCATCTTTGAGAAAGCATGTAAGACCAACTTTTTTCCCACTCTGGAGGGAAATGAAATACTGCTGAATGCAGAGGATATCTCCATGGCTTCCTACTACTTGCTCTGGCAATATTTCCAGATCCTTATCCTGGAGCATTTGTGGTAGTTGGGAGGATGGATTATCTAGCAGTGTGTAGACTGAATGTATATGTTCCCCCCCCCCCGCCCCGCCCCAAATTCATGTCTGAAACGTAGTCCTCAACTGTGTAGGTATTTGGAAGCAGGGCTTTGGAAGGTAATGAGGCCATGAGGGTGGAGCCTCATGAGCGGAATTCCTACCATTATGAAAGGGACCCCAGAGGGCACCCTTGTCCCTTTTGCCATGTGAGGACACAGCGAGAAGGTGCTGTCTATAACCCAGAAAGTGGGTCCTCACCAGCCCCTGAATCTGCATGCTTGATCTTGGACTTCCAGTCTCCAGAACTGTGATCAATTTTTGTTTTTTACAAGCCATGGGGTCTACAGTCTTTTGTTTAGCAGCCAATACAGGTAAGATAGGGGATGTTGGGAAGGAATGGAGATGTCCACAAACACCCTGAATCATGTACTGCTCCCTAACCCCCCGTCCTCCCAGCAGAGAGGGCAGGAAAGGGAAGACTGACTTCCTCCAGGTTCAATGCTCTTCTACCCACAGTTATGACAGACAGGTTGCCTTATATTTTTATTCTTTTTAGTTCATCTGATCAGTTGTCAAATTGCTCAAATGTCAGAAAAATGGCTCAAAGGGCTGCTTTGGATTTCTGCAGTAGAAAAAGAAAAGACAGAAGACTAGTTCCTGGTATGTTTCTGGACTAGAAGAAAGTTACTATTTTATGGAGTCATAAATATGACATTTCTTGTGCCTGAGAATTTGAGGCAGGTTATACTCCTGTGAAGTGAGATAATGTCTTCTGTAAAAGAATAAATTCATTCAAAACCATGAGAATCATTGTAAGTTTCATTGTCAAGAAGGAAACAGACATGGTTTTGGATGTAGGTGAATGCTAATTGTTGAAGACGATTATTGTTCTCAGAACAAGTTTATTCTGATTCATAGCCACAGCAATTCAAGAGAAAAGCAATAAAGGAATCACAACCATATGACCCTTCTTATAATCATGTTGTGGTGGGGATGTTGCTTCTCCGTCCTACCTCCTGAGAATGACTGAAGGGTTTTGCAAGAGTGAAGGCAGCTGGGAATATATTCCAGCCATTTCCATAGTTCTTGCTGTGGCAAGGAGTTTCAAGGTCACAGTGACTGAACACTAGAACTTCTGCCTCTGTTCTCTGCTGAACGTCTTCAGTGACTGCTACATCAGGGCTTGGGGTTCTCACTGACAAGGTGTTTAAGTAACATTTAGAGTCCTTATGGTTATACACTTTCATCTCCTTGTACAGAAAATTTCTGGAAACTGCCCACTATTATATGAAACATATTAACCTGTCGAATTTGGTTATTTATGTCAGTAAACCACAGAAAACCATAACAAATCAAAATACCTAAGAACCACAAATTTCCTCCAGTGCAGCCACATCCCATAGACAGGTAATGTGAACTCCATGTGTAATTTTAAGTTTTCTTGTAGTTGCATTGAAGAGTGCACAAAGAAACCATTGATACTAAGTTTAAAAATACATTTAATGTATCCCAATATTTATTATTATTAAGTCAGCAGACAATAGAGACGAAATACAGTTTGCATATGTTTTTTACTACATATTTGATATCCAGAGTACATTTTACACTTAAAACAACACATCTCGGTTTGAACAAGCCACATTTTATATGCTCAATAGCCACATGTGGTTATTGGCTAGTATTTTGGAAAACACAGTACTGGAAAATGCATTCTTCCTGCCATGATCAACCATCGTCTCTCACTTACTCCTGGGCAACTGTGTCCTAATTGATTTCCAGGCATTGATTATTGACTTTCAGGGAGACCAACTGATCACCCTATTATAGTAGGTCATTCCTACACATGGCCTTCAAGTCCCAAAACCGTCTGATTTGCTAAGCCATTTTCCCTCTTGTCATGCCATCTTCCCTTCATTTGCTACATTCTAGGTTTTCTAGTCCAATGCAGTCACTCCAGGCACTCTGTACTCGTACTCAGCATTTACTGGGTGGTGTATATCTGTTGTAGGCTGTTGGTTGTAAGTTTCATGGCAGCATACACTATGCCTCCCTTTTTCCACATGCACCCATCCATCAAGCCTAATTGAGGACATAAAACACAGCATATAAAGCACTCCATCGATTGAATTAAATTAATGTATGAGCAATTGCACCTGCAACTGTAACTGAGGGCTCACGTGGTTGTCAAGTATCATTTTTAAAATTTTTAAATAATGCCAGTTTTCATCTATATTCTTATTACTTCTGTAGAAAATAATATATAATATTTCAACAATAACATGGTTGAAATTGAGGCCTTATGTGATGCTTGAATACAAATGATAACTTGATTCTGAATCAACACTGTATGTGTGAGTTGATGTCTGATATATGATTTGGGGCAGTTTGAGGGTCATTTATTTGTACTGAGCCTCTCAAATTCCCTGTGTGTGAAGGGAACAGCTGAGAATAAGTCAGTCTTCCTTTATTTATTTATTTATTTATTTATTTATTTGAGACAGAGTGTCGCTCTTGGTGCCCACGCTGGAGTGCAATGGTGCGATCTTGGCTCACTGCAACCTCTGCCTCCCAGGTTCAAGCAATTCTCCTGCCTCAGCCTCCCGAGTAGCTGGGATTACAGGCATGCACCACCAGGCCCGGCTAACGTTGTATTTTTTTTTTTTTTTAAGTAGAGACAGAGTTTCTCCATGTTGAGGCTGGTCTCGAACTCCTGACCTCAGGTGATCCGCCTGCCTCAGCCTCCCAAAGTGCTGGGATTACAGGCTTGAGCCACCGCGCCTGGCCGAGAATAAGTCAGTCTTCAACGGATAAGACAGTCGTCTTTATCCCCGGAAGGCATCACCAACTGATCACAGCAGTCTGTTTTTCTGAGTTAAGAGGCAACTTCCCCTCTATGTGGGACACTACTTTTAGTCTAGTGTGCTATTCCATATCTATTGGAATAATTGCACTTGATCAGTCAGGTTTAACATTAAGGGTGTGATAGGTAGAAATGGATGCAGATACTCTTGCAAATTTAGTTGAACCCTCTCTCTTTGCATCTTGTGCTGGCCTCAGTGACTGTCTTCTTGAATAGAATGTTCTGGGAGTAAAGCACTGGGACTTCCAGGGCTGGATCATTAAGGAGCTATTAAGCTTCCATTTAGGGCACTTGGAGTACTGACGCTCGAGGCATTCTGTCTTGGAACCCACATCTCATGTTACTAAGTGTTCAAGCCCCATGGAGAGGCTATGCATGGTGCTCCTGTCAGTAGCTTTAGCTTCACTCCCAGTTGACAACCAGCAATACCACCATGTGAGTGACCCATTGTGGACATCCCATCTGATTGAGCACCCCTATCTCTTCCTATCCCTTAGCTAACTCAGGAGATCTCAAGAGAGAACTTCACGGCTAAGCCCAGTCAGCTCACAGAATCATGGGAGATCCTCATAAAAGGTTGTTTGAAGCCACATGTTATGGGCATGTTTGTTACACAACATTAGCTAACCAGAGCAGGCATTGAACCTGGAAGTGAGGTTCTGTTTCAACAGAAACCTAAAGTACATGGTGTTGGTGTTGGACCCTCCATAGGGCAAGACTAAAGGCTTGAAGAACAAGGGAAGAAAATTGGAGGCTGGGGAAATGGAATGGATAAAGAGAACTCTTTGAATGACTGACTCACAGCCTTACAGGAGAAGTAACTTTTAGCACGTGCAACTGCATGCAAACTGGATTTTGTCCTTTAAAATAGAAAGATGGCATCTCAAAGAACACGTTTGTCATGAGTAGTTCCTAATAAGCATAATACTTAACATAAAGTTCACTGGTGTATGTTATTTATAATCTTAGTATAGTATAATTTCCATTGGATAGCAAAGGTCAAGGATATAATTACAATAATATATTCTTTTAAAATTTCTTTTGGTTACACTTAAATGTAAATTGTGAACACCATTTTTATTTTCTATCATATCCCATGACTTTTCTATTGTTTGAGTCATATTAAATCTATTTTTACAGTATAAATTTTGCAACATATATTCCCACAAGAAAGAACAAATTATAAAACACACAGTTGGTATACGTCTTTCCCTTAAAAGTGAAATTTTAACTAGTTTTTCTTTTTTTCTGTTACTATGTTGTCTTTTTATTCTTTGGTTCAATTCATTCCCACCTACTCTTGAACGTTTTTTGGAAAGTTGGCAATGACCCTTTAAATTCTTTTCAGTCTCTATCTGCCTAGCATATATTTAGGTTCTGTATATATTTATATCATTTCCTACTTAAGTATACACATTTCCATTTTTGTGCTCATGCTATTCTACAAATGCCTGCATTTTAAGGATGAGACATACATTTAAAAAGGGCATCTATGCCTTCTTTCAGAATTTTTTTTTCTAAATATGTATTACTTTGATATTTGAAATTTCGTACCTACAAACGTACACATACACACATGTGTGCATAATACACATCTCACACAAATGCCAACCGTGTCGGGAAAATAACAGCTCCATCAGAAATGCCTTTACATCCACATAATATATCTTATTTCCTTGCATAAGGCACAGATGCTCTGTCACCAACATCAACTTATCCCCAGGATCTAAATCACTTGAAACCACTCTTGTTTCTCTGGAGAATTTCAGAATATATTTTTTACCTCAAAATTTCATGAACTTGTATGCATTTTATACCTCAGACTTTGAACCCTCTGGACAAATTCCTTTATCCCTGTAAATTTTTAATGAATTCTAAACAAAATACCTGACTCCACTTTCCCCCCAAATTTCCTGACCTTGCATGCATTTTGAACTGCAGACTTGAAAACACTTGTGCAAACATTCCTTTATCCCTATGAATCTTTAATCATAAACAAAACGCCTGTATCAATGCTGGCAAGGTTGCGGAGAAAAGGGAATCCTTATACACTATTGGTGGGAGTGTAAATTGGTTCAGCCATTGTGGAAAGCAGTGTGGCCATTCCTTAAAAAGCTAAAAGCAGAATTACCATTAGACCCAGCAGTCCCATCCATTACTGGGTATATACTCAAAGGATTATAAGTTGTTCTGTCATAAAGACACATGCACACATATGTTCATTATGGCACTATTCACAATAGCAAAGACACGGAGTCAACTTGAATGTCCCTCAATGGTAGACTAGATAAAGAAAATGTGGTACATACACAGAATGGAATACTATGCAGCCATAAAAAAGAACAAGATCATGTCTTTTGCAGGAACATGGATAGAACTGGAGGCCATTATGCTTAACCAAACTAACTCAGGAACAGAGAATCAAGTACTGCATGTTCTCACTTAGAAGTGGAAGCTAAAGATGAGAACACATGGTCACATAATAGGGAACAACAGGCACTGGGGCCTGCTGGAGGGTGGAGGGTAGGAGAGGGAGAGGATCTGGAAAAATAACTATTGAGTACTAGGCTTAGTCATGAAATAATCTGTACAACAAACCCCCGTGACACTTGTTTACTTGTATAACAAACCTGTACATGCACCCCTGAACCTAAAATAAAAGTTTAAAAGAATGCCAGTATCCACTACGTTTATGGGTGGTCTTTCTGAGTTTCTCCTCAGAGAAACACTCCTAAAATTCAAGTTATGACTATTTAGACTATTTTTTTAATGATCGCTCTGTGTGTGTCTTAGCTCCCTCTCTGTTTCGTATGTGTTCTACTTGATTTTTAAATAAACTATAGGAGCTCTGTGTACTAATTTGATTCTCTACATACAATGGTGCCATATTCTCTTATTTTTCCTTTAGGATTTGTACAAAGACTGTACAAAATATTTGAGTTGTGTAATGGTATCCAATATGGACAATAAATGATAAGTAAATTTTGGAAAAATCAGTTAAAAGAAGCATAATAAATACATAGATGTCTAATTGTTTCCATCCTCAACTATGGACGTTTTTGCAAAGACACATGCATTTTACTTCAGGAGACACTTGTCGACGTCTGGAAAAAATTTTGGTTGCCACAGCTAGATTATGGGGGTGGGTATCACTTGCATCTAGAGGACAGAGGCCAGGGATGCTTTTAAGGAACCCACAGGGCACAGAACAGTCCCCCATGACAAAGAATCTCTCATCTACATGTGTCAATATTGATGAGGTTGAGCAACCCAGGTCTAGAGTAATATTGATTAGCACAGAGTATAGCTTGAAGCCTCTTTTTCCATATGGCTGTGATAGGTTGTTTTAAATGATCATTGGAAGAAATAAACCCTTGGTTCTATGGAAGTCATGAGGAATATTCTGCCCGTGTGCTTGTGCAACTTCAACTTGGAGCAGAGAGATGAATATCATGCAAGTGGCTTCCTAGAATCATGGGGTTTTGTACTGATTATTTCATCATCTAGGAATTGAGTGAAGTACGCATTAGTTATTTTTTTATCCTCTCCCTCCTCCCACCCTTCACCCTCAAGTAGACCTCAGTGTGTGTTGTTCCCTTCTATGTGTGCATGTGTTCTCATCCTTTAGCTTCCATTTATAAGAGAGGATACGCAGTATTTGGTTTTCTGAGCTGGAGGCCATTATCCTTAGAATCTTCTATGTTAAAAACAGCAGAGCACCTCCTGACTTTCCTGGGAATCCTTGTTTCCTGATTCCAGACAAGCGCCATGGCTGTGAAATCATGTATTTGTGTGTATGCTGTTGGATTTTAATGTGAAATACCTTTTTGCTGTGCCAAGTTCGCTTCCAAATATGATCCTGCCAGGCTGACCAACAAGGCATTCAGTCAGCCTGCTGTCTTCTGCCGGGACCTTTCACAAAATGAATCATATGTCACTTTTCTTTTCAGAAGCATATGCCATTTTATTTTATTCTGAGAGTTTGAATCGCGCCATGCATCTGTCTCAGTGTTGTTTCCAGTAAGTTCACTATCAGTGCTTCCTGAGTGTGGTTTCTTGTATGGGTACCCACTGACCTGTCCCATCCATCTTTTCGTCCTATAAAGCCTTTATTGCTATACTTGTCTTCTTGCAGAACCTCCATACTTTTTATGAGCTCCCATTTTTCTCTCTTTGTGGTATTTATCATTACTCATTGTGACTCTTGCTTATTGGATGGTGAAAAGTGATCCCCAGTGGTTGCACTACAAGATAAATACATGTATACTTTTCTTAATTCTTATTAGTGTTACTTATTATTTCCTTTTATTAGACACTACTTTCAAAGGCTTTATAGCACTGGGTATGTGTTCTACGTTTTTCTCTCATTTTATCCTCCACAACAGTTTTGTGACGAAAGTACTATTATTAACCTTGTTCACATGATAAAGCATGGTTTCATAACTTGTCAGGATTTCTTAGCCATTATTTGATAAAACTAGGGATCTAAATTCTGTCTTCTAGCTCCAAACAGATGGTTCTTTCCATGCTATTTGCTATTGTCATGTCAAAAGTAATGACAAAATAGAACTCAAATAGTATTTTTCTTTTGGCTGATTTCTTCTTTCAGACCAGAGAGGTTTCCAAGGGTAAAGTAGTTCATTAATTTTAATTTCTTTTTTTTTTTTTTTTTTCTGAGACAGAGTCTTCTTGTTCTTTTGCCCAGGTTGAAGTGCAGTGACAGCATCATAGCACACTGCAGCCTTGGCCTCCTAGGCTCAAGCAGTCCTCCTCTGTTGGCCTCCCAAAGTGCTAGGAATACAGGGGTATGCCACCATGTCAGACTACTTTTTATTTTTATTTTTATTTTTTTAAGAGACAGTCTTGCTCTGTTGCCCATGCTGGTCTCAAACTCCTGGACTTGAACACTCCTTCCTACTTGACCTCCCAAAGTGCTGAGATTACCGGTGTGAGCCACCATGCCTGGCCTTAATTTGGGTATCTTCTAATTGATGTGGACTTTTATGCCCTATTCATTTGTGTTTTGAAGTGAACTGACTGAATGCCAGTGATAGGGCACTGCTGAGTGTTGGGGGTGGTTAGGAAGATATGCAAGTTTCTTAGAGCATAAAGCAGCTTGCTGCTCACAGCAGAGGGGGTGTAACTGTTTCAGGAATTTTAGAATACTACTGTCTGTGAGTTCTGTGAGAAGTTAGGGAAACCTCCCACTGCTGGTTAGACTGGCAGCAACTTTTTGCATTATAACACAGCAGACATTTCATGTCCAAGCCAGGTGATCTGAACTACCCTTGTTCATTCCAGATCCAGGATTGGTGAGGCAAAAGGGGAGTCCCCAAAATAGATGGGTGTCTTTACTGAACTTCTGGATTATCTCCATCATGTACAGAAGATATAGAATCACGCATTTATAAACTTTATGGTTGAAGATGGCACCCACAGTTACATTTTCCTCCCAAACTTCCCTGACCTATCTCAGTTCTTAAAGATGTCTGGGGATTCCTAGTTAGGCATAGAGTAACAAGGCAGCTCTATCCTTAAATGATCATGGCAAGCTGCCATATGCCTGGTATTCATTCTCAGTTAATGTGGATGTTCTAGTAGGAGGGCACAGTGACATAGGAAGAAATGGTCACTCCGTACTCAAACTATTTATTGAACTTAGAAGGCAAGTTTACCACCCTGTGGGTACTGAGCACTGCAGACTTCATGTAAGCATATTTTGAGCATTTTCTACAAATCCTCATTTCTCCAAATCCCATCCTTTGCAACCTCAAGTTTATCCAGGGGATTCACACTGCCTGCATGTCCTTGTATGTGTTTCTTATTGTTCCTGTAACAAATTATCCCACCTGTAGTGGCTTAAAACACACACATTTATTGTCTCACCATTCTGAAGCTCTGAAGTGTGAGTAGCTCGGATGATTTCTCTTCATCATCTTCCAAAGCTGATATCAGTGTGTTGGCAGCTGGGCTGTGTTTCTTCCTCCAGACTCCAGGGATGCATCCACTTGCAGGAAAGTCTGGATTGATGGCTACATCCAGTTCCATGGGGTTGAGGTTCCTGCTTCCTTGCAAGCTATTGGCTGAGGGCAAATTTTGGCTTCTTGAGGACCGCAACATTCCTTGACTCCTGGCCTCCTTCCTCCTCCTTCAAAGCCACCAGTGGCAGCTTCTAATGTGCTGAATCTCTCTGACTTCCTTTTCTACCTCTTCTCTCCTTTCCCAAGTTGCATGGCTTGTCTGGACTGTTAGTTCCATTACCATTTTCCTGCTTTTCAGTGTCATGGACCCACTTGGATATTCTAGGATAATCAGCTTATCTTAACATCAGCTGCCTAGTAACCTTAATTGTATCTGCAAAGACAATTCACAACGGTACCTAGATTCATGTTTGATTTAATAACCAGGGGAACGAGAATCTTGGGTGGATGACATTATAATTCTGCTTGCCACATTGTCATCTATAAACTAATCTTAAGGTTGGTGGACAGACCCCTTACAACTGGCTTTGAGTACCTAGAACACTGGCGTCCTATCTTTACTCAACCAGTGGCTCCTCCAGGAAAAGCCCAATCAAGGATGATAACGCCATTATTCTTATGCCTTTCCTTTCCCCACCCCTCCCCTCCCCTCCCCTCCCCTCCCCTCCCCTCCCCTCTCCTCTTCTCCCCTTTCCTTTCCTTCTCTTTCGTTTTGAGACAGAGTCTTTCTCTGTCTCCCAGGCAGGAGTGCAGTGGCATGATCTTGGCCCACTGCAACCTCCGCCTCAGTCTCCCAAGTAGCTGGGACTACAGGACCATGCCACCACGCCTGGCTACTTTTTCTATTTTTAGTAGAGATGAGGTTTCGTCATGTTGGCCAGACTGGTCTCCTAGCCTCAGGTGATCTACCCGCTCAGCCTCCCAAAGTGCTGGGATTCCAGGCATGAATCCCCGTGCCCAGCATGTCATGCCCTTTTGAAGTCTGAGTAATAATCCTCAGATGGTAGTGCACATAGTTATGGACAATTAGTGAACCACTCCTCCCTGATGTGGCTCGTCCCCACTGCAAATAATTTGTCTACTTTTACTTTTATTTTTATTTATTTATTCTTTGTTGAGACAGAGTCTTACTGTGTCACCCAGGCTTGAATGCAGTGGTGCAATCATAGCTCACTGCAGCCTCCACCTCCCAGGCTCAAGTGATCCTCCCACCTCAGCCTCCCGAGTAGCTGGGACTACAGGTGTATGCCACCTTGCATGGCTAATTTTTATTTTTTTTGTTGATGCAGGATGTTGCTATGTTGCCCAGGCTGGTCTTAAAATGTTAGGCTCAAGCAGTTCTCCCACCTAAGCCTCCCAAAGTGCTGAAATTAACAGGTGTGAGCCACCCAGCCTGGCCTATTTGTCCTTTTTAATTTAAAAGACTCAACATGGAGAAAGTATTTTACCCCTTCACCTTATGCATTAAGAGCTTCCTTTTTCTTAACATCCTGCTCCTTGAAATCAACCCACTCTACTTGTATAGCAGTTGTTATTTTAATATTTCGAATTAAGATACAGTTTTCATTTTACCTTATAGAGACAGTGAGCGGGTGCTCTTAAATTCCTATCTGGCTTTCTCGATTCCTTTGGGTAATCACAGGTTAACTTTTTTTCCTTCGTCAGTTTTCAGCAATCAGTCAAAGGTGCATTCATTTTCATAAATCAGCCATTTGGCAAGATTTGAATGTTTAATCAGTTTGCGATCACATCAAAGAACAAGGGAAGGTCTCGGGAGATTATTACCTCCTTTGGAATCTGTGTTCTTAGCTACGAAGGTGCAATGACTTTTTCTAGTTCTCTGCCCCAGATGTCTGAACTGTTAATATTTACAATGCTCCCTTCCTGAAATTCAGAGTCAGCACCTCATTTTATCCTATTTGTATCCCAACTTACTTTATTCAAAGTGATTTTACAACCTGAGATAGCTCCATAGGAAGAGTTCAGTTGTCAAAAGCAATCTGACCCATGGAAGTTTTCTGGTGTTTGTTTTTCCTTGAATTAATTTGCAGGTTTAAATTCTTGCTTAGGCCACTCTAGGATTTTTAATTGCTATTTCTGAGGAAATATTCCTTAGAACATGAAGCAGTCTGTCTTTTAACGCCACACACACACACACACACACACACACACACACACACAGCTAGCATGAGATCCAGAACAGCATTTTATCTTTTTTTTTTTTTTTTTTTGGAGGAGGGAGTGTCACACTCTGTCACTCATGCTGGAGTGCAGTGGTTCCCTCATAGTTCACTGCAGCCTCCACCTCCTGAGCTCAAGTGATCCTCCAGCCTCAGCTTCCCAAGTAGCTGGGACTAGAGGCACCCACCATCACACTCAGCTAATTTAATTTTGAAAAAACTTTTTTTTTTTTTTGTGGAGACAAGGTCTTGCCATGTTGCTTTGGCTGGTCTTGAATTCCTGGGCTCAAGTGATTCTTCTGCCTCAGCCTCCCAAAGTGCTGTGATTTCTGGCGTGAGCCACCACAGTCGGCCCTCACATTTTATCCTTTCACTGGCTGTGAGATTTTCATTGACCTGTGCTATCTCAGGCAGACTTTTCAAGCCATAACCTGGCTTTGGTGATTTATTATTTTAGCTCTTCATGTTTTAACAGCTTCTCTGCTACCATGATAAGTTATAATAAGTGATAGAAGAAAGGCATTTTAAAGTAATTTATGAATGTGGATCTCATTTTGCTTAGCTAAAAAAGAGTTGTTTTTTTCTTTCTAGAGAATAGAACCAAACAGTGTTCACTATATCACATATTCCTTTTATTGTATTGAACAGTAATGGGATATTTTTGCAGCATCAAATCTTCATAAGGCTGCGATTCTACTATTTTCCCCCATTTATTAGCAGCACAGTAGCTATTAGGTGATTTTACTAAGGGCAGCAAAAGTAGTTTCTTATAACACAGTCTGTATTGAAGACACACTCTAAAGGCAGTTTGCCTCATATATTTAGCTCTCCAGAATTCTCTCTTAAATTGCAGTTTAATTAATAGACTAAAACACAAGTTTTAAGAAAAATGTGGTTATAAGATATGAAGTGTCTTTTAAATCTGCCAGTGGTTTAAGGTATAGTATACATTTAAAATCAAGTTATAGGCACTGAATTAATCCTTGAAAATAATGGCTTTATTTCAATAAGGCAGTATCAGAAATTAGCTTTTGTTTTCTTTTTTTTTTTTTTTTTTCCTTGATGAAATGTGGTTCCTAGTACTGGATAAGAAATACATGAGAAACAATGTATCCCAGCATATTTAATATTGCAACAGTGTGATCTCAGTAGCCTTGCAAATGGCTGAGCTGAGGCACTAAAAGTGATGAGATGACATTTTGTATTTTTCCACACGTTCTTGCCCATTCTCAGGTGAGTCTGGGCTCTTATCAGTATTTAAATACTATCTTACCTTGACAAGACATTTAGGTCCAGAAAATAGTTTAAAAAAATAACATCTACACAGAAAGAACCTCCAGGTAGTTAAAAATAGGGCAATTTGCGGATACACCACATCCTGAAGAGTTCGTGTTACTAAGTAAACCACATTATTTTAGGTGTTTCTTCCTGACATTTTTCTTTTTTTCTTGTGTTATTTTAATTCCGGAACATAACTGGGAACTGAGAATACTACATGGGACCCTTATCTCTTTTCTTTATTACGACTGAAAATCATAATTTGAAAGATGCTTGGAAAAATGAAAGCTTAATATCTTACTCATATTTTTGTAAGACAAAAATATGGAAAGATGTGAACCATAAAATGATTCAGTTTAGAATGGGAAGGGGTTAGTAAAACATTTTTTTTGAGCAGAAAAGGAATCATGGAATGGACACTTTATAATATAGTAATTCAGCTAATTTATTTGATAGAATTCAACTGTCATGTCCTATTTGTAGCTAAGAGTGCACATTAGCATTAACCCTAAACCAAACCACTTGGAGCCACAGAGATGTGTGTGTGCATCTGCTTCTGTGTGTGTGTGTTTGCCCCATCTGAGTGATTTGATTTTTCACCATCTCTCTATTTTTGCACTTCCAAATTTAAGTATTTAAACATTTATGGTATTAAATATGTTTGCATTCTCCCTCCCGCCACATGCAGTGTTTTACAAATTTCCTATAAGACCGTTTCCGTCCTGCAAACCCCCAGAGCTCTGTGGCTGAGGTACTCCTCTTGCTGTTCCCTTCTTCACACAGATGGAATGTCTGCTGGGAACCATCTTCAATCTATATGTTTCCCATTTGTAGAGGTGGCTAAATCTCACATGCATCCATCCTCATCCAATAGTGTCTCCACGAGTGAGTTGGATAATGCAAAACTAAGCTTCGACATCAGTGTTATGAAGTATACATACATACACACACACACACACATGCACACACACACAAATACAAACACACATAATCTCTGTAGCTCAGATTGGGATTGTCTAGGGTTAATATCTTTTGTGCTAAGAATATTCCTATGCCACATTGAAGCTTATTATAGTAATTATTAATTACTGATATCTTTCAACTGTTATGTCTCCTAAAATATGCATAGATTTTTAAGTTTTCCCTTCTCCTTGTGTTTTTCTGATTATGATTTTCTATCATAAAGGTGAAAGTGATAAGGTGCCCATGTAGTGTTCTAACTCTAAACCTAATACTGACCCTAAACAGAATTGAATGCTTTAAACTAACTCATGGCCTTTGACCATTGCTTCTTGACCGTTGAGTTAACCCATGACCCTGAACAGAGAATGAGAAATTGAACCCAAATTTGAACCCAAACCCTAACTGGTGACTAGGTATGAAACCTAATTCTACCCAACTTTGAAAAAAGAACTCAATTCTAAACTCAAAAGCAAAGCCAACCCAACACTTAATCTAACTCTAATGTAAACATCTGAACTTACCCTTAACTTTTGCCAATAGCCCTTAACTCTTGACCCCTGATCTGAACACTGAAGGCATCCCCCACATTCTCCGACCCATGGCCTTTGATCCTAATCCTGACTTTTGATCACTGCCCCTAATAATGAATATAATCCCTTGATTATAACATTGAACTTTGCTTCTACCCTGACATTCAATTAGTGATCTAACCGTGCCCCAACCTGAACTTGAACCCAAATCCTAACATGAACCTTCATCCGTACCTGAAAGCTATCCTAACCCTTGACCTTTGATCTTTATTTTTCTCCTTGACTCCTGACTGTGAGAGCCCAGCCTGGACTAAAATTTATACACACACTCAAAATCTTTTTTGATCTGAATTGTTACCCAAACCTGAACTTGAACCCAAAGCCTGACCCTACCCAATTACAAATCTGAATACAAAACCTATCCCTATTCTAAAGTTGGGGATTTGAGTCTCTCAGTCCCGTAGGGTAGATGTGGCCTTTGCAGCCCTGCCGCCACTACAGACACTGCAGACTTGGACAAAATCTCCAATGTATTTTTGGGAAAAAAAAGATGCAACCATTAGAGAGCAAGATGTTGAAACTTTCATCCATAATCTCTGTTTGTACAGACTCCAAGGTGAAATACATGTGGTTGGAATTGTGTTATTTCCAGTCACATAATTGTATTATGTTGAGATAATGTGGGTTTCCCTATCCCTGAAAATGCATTCATCCAACCAATAGTTACTTGTACCAGCAGTGCACCAGGGACCATTTTAGGTTCCTGGAAGCAGCCATAAGCAAAAGCCTCCAAGATCCCTGCTTCTGTAATCCCTGGGTATGGAATTGGCATCCTCATAATGAATGCAATAAAGAAATAATGTAAATAAAGAAATAATCTAGACTGAAATGTGAACTTTAGTCACTCTGGAAGTCCAAACCCTGTCCAAATATGTCTGCCAATTACTTACAGAGGATGAATGATGACTCAGGTTAATATGGTTATTTTTAGAGCCAGTTTTACATATTGTCCTTTATGGATGATGTGTTTTCCACCTCAGATACCAACATGAAAGGCTGGATCACTTCTGAATTCAGAAATCCACTCAAGGTTAGGCACTTTGGGAGGTTGAAATGGGAGGATTGCTTGAGCCCAGGAGTTCAAGACCAGCCTGGCCAACATGGTTAAACCCTGTCTCTACAAAAAATAGAAGAAAATTAGCTGGGTGTGGTACCACCTGCCTGTAGTCCCAGCTGCTTGGGAGGCTGAGGCTGGAGGATCCCTGATCCCAGGAGTTTGAGGCTGCAGTGAACTATGATCATGCCACTGCACTGCAGCTCGGGCAACAGAGTGAGACCCTGCTTAAAAAAAATTTCACTCAACTATGTGTAGTGGGGGGGGAGAGAGAGAGAGAGAGGTTTTTATTAGATTTAACTGAGGATTTGAGGAGAAACTTGGGGGCATTTTATCATATGGGTTAAGATGGAAAAATAAACCTTTTAAATCAAAAATCTAGCCCTTTTGCTGACTACTTTTTGGCTATCCTAATATGAAATTTTCTTCTGGATGCTACAACTCTCAACTCCACTGATTGGCTAGAGCAGATTCACCGTCACTTCTTGTTTTTGGATTTCACCCTCTGCCACTCGTGATTTAACAAATAATTCTCTGAAAGGCAGTTCTGTTTTGAAGATGAGTTTTGCCTCTCCGTGTTAAAATAATGTGTGCTGCTGTTAAAATAGTTTTGCATACACGAGGGAACTCCTTTAGAAGCTTTATTGCGTCTCTTAGCTGTGCGTGCAATTTGAATAATTACTGTGTACCAATTCCAGTAACATAGCCAATACATCAGAACCCTCAGGGGAGGTAGCCAGGAACTTTCTTGCAAAACAACTCCCACGTGTTCATTCGTCTCTGGAAACCACCGGTAAAATTTATAATCAGTAATAATTTTTCCAGACACGGCAACTGAGAATGGTAGAACATTAGTTTTAAAAACCATTTTAATAAAATGCCTTTATAAATATTGAGAGTTATTTAGATTAATTTGTTCCAGTTAATGAAAGATTTCTTAGCACAAGACTGGGAAAAAATTAGAACACGTATTATTTTCTTCATTCCAGATAAACAATTATTTTAATGTCTATCTGGTACTTGACCACAAACTTAAATTCCTGGGTTTCATAGGATTAGAAAATTTAAGGTTAGTAATCACTCCCATTGTTAAACTGCTGGATTTGACCTAAAATTACTGCAAGGATATGTCTTTTTTTATACCTCAAGCTGTTTTGTGCAGTTCTGCTTCCAACTTCCATAGACAATTTTAATCATTTATTTTTGTTTTTTCTTATTAGATAATGTTTCATTATATGGATGTGAATAATTAAATGAACATCTTTCGGTGCACAAACCGAATTAAGAGTAGAACACAAAGATTTTTGGATTCCCCTCAATTCCTTTTATAAATTGTATTTCTTTGAACCTGTCCTAAGGGTAACCACTTTTGTGAATCTGATTCATTATTTCCTTCTTTTATGAAGTTTTATTTCTACAAAATTGTCATTACCAGCATAACCCAAATAATATATTGTTTGGTCTGCTTTTTATTTTTTATAAATAGGATCATGCTATGTTCTTCTTGACCTGGCATTTCCCTTTTCATTGAATAATATGTTTTTTGTTTTCACCATGAAGATGCTTGGAGCTGTAGTGTATTTGTGTTCACTGATATATGGAACCTCACCCGATGGTTATACCACAAGATATTTAACTCTTTCAGAAGCTGGAAATTTGAGTTGGCCTTAGGTAAAGAGTTCAACTCTTAGGATTCTGTGCGTGTCTCTTGTTGAAAAAAAAAATGCAGAAGTTTCTTCACCTAGAAATATATTTACTGGACCATATTTTATGTGCATATTTGGATATACACCCTCAGGTTAAAAACTGTCTAAGTGGTTGGGCAGTGTTATTCACCCAAGAACGGTATCAGAGTTCCCTGTCCTCTCTGCATTCACTGCACTGAATCCAAAATTGAATAGAAAAGAAGTTAGCTGTCTTTGATTTGTTCTCTCTTTAGACAAAAGGCTTCTAATGTTTTATCATTATGTATAATGTTTGAAGTAAGATATAAATAAACTACCATTTTCAGATAAAGAAATGTTTATTTCTTTCCTTAATTTGATAACATACAATCATAAGTTGGTTCAAGGCATTTTTCTTTATCTTTTAAGATTATCCTTGCTTTGCATTTACTTTTTTCACGTAGTAAATTAAATAGCCTAACTTTCGAACGTTAAGCTTAGCTTGATATTCAATATCTTCTTTAATATTGTTTTTGTATTTGTTGTTAGATGTTAATCATGTTTTTTTGGATCTCTGTACAAAATAAGATAGACTGTAATTTTTCTTTGTTGAGCTTCCCTGGTTTTAGCACCAACTAATAGTAACTGTGTAGAAAGAGTAAGAGAACGTTTATTTCTGCTCTCTGGGAGAGTTCATATAAAAACACAAATTATTCCTTCATTAATAAACGGTAGACTTGCCATTCAGTCCACCTTGTACAGATTATTTCTTTGTTGTACTTAAAGCCATCCTTTATTTCCTCCTTGATTGTGGGCTTTATTATGTTTTGATTTCTTGTATATATGAATAAAAACATATTTGTATGTCTGCACATGTCTGTTATCACTCTATTATGTTCCCTTTCTGAATTTGTCTGTCTGCTGTGTACATTTAGTTAAATTGTCATAACAAATTGTGAGAAATTTAGCAGCATAAAAGAATAGCCATTTATTATGTCAGGGTTCTGCAGATCAGAAATCCTGGTGCAGTGGAGCCTAGCTTCGTCCTCTTCTTAGATTCTCCCATGGCGGAAATCAAGAGATTGGCAGGGCTGCATTCCTTTCTGGGTGCTGTAGGGATGAATATATTACAACATATAGATTTTTAAAATCTAATTATTTGCACTAACTTCTGATTTTGCCACATTAGATTCATAGGGTGAATTCCTGTCATATTGATCTTTTGAGTCTTATGGAAGCTTTCTTTCTATCTTACAACATCGTCAGATTGTTACAGGTTTTCTTATGTATTTATTATGTTCTTATGCTTTAAACAACGGGTTTTCTCTGTTTTATGTAAAGTTTGACCTAATATTTTCATCATATCTGTGTTACACTTGAGACGTATATTATGAATATGTAAGTACACGCAATGAACTATTCTTCACCCTTAAAAAAGAAGGAAATAAGAAGGAATTAATGTAATTTGTGACAACGTGGATGTACATGGAGGACATTATGTTAAGTGAAATAAGCCAGGCACAGAAAGGTAAACACTACATGATCTCAATTGTATGTGGAATCTAAAGAAGTCAAACTCACAGAAACAGAGAGTAGACACATGATTGCCAGGGACTGGAAGTTGGGTACATGGGGGAATTTTGGTCAAGGGGCATAAACATCTTTTTTCTTCTTATAATATTATGTTCTTAAGTTCTAATTTTTGAACTATTAAGATTTCCATATCAGCATTTTAGGTCTTATTTATGCTTGCATTTTTTATACTCTTGAATAATTTTAGTCTTTCTATATCTTTTGGATTTAAATTTGTCCCTTGAGTTGGATGCATTTTTCATCTTAGGTTTTGTTACAAACATGAGATTGTCTGGAAATTTTTTTTAATTTATGAATTTAAACCACTTATGTTTGTTGAACATTAATTTCTGCCATCGTATTTTATTTGTTCAATTTAGTTCAGGAGAAGCATAACTGTGCATTTTGTTTTTGAAAACATAACTTTCTTTCTTTCTTTCTTTATTATGATTATTATACTTTAAGTTCTAGGGTACATGTGCATAACGTGCAGATTTGTTACATATGTATACTTGTGCCATGTTGGTGTGCTGCACCCATCAACTCGTCAGCACCCATCAACTCGTCATTTACATCAGGTATAACTCCCAATGCAATCCCTCCCCCCTCCCCCCTCCCCATGATAGGCCCCGGTGTGTGATGTTCCCCTTCCCGAGTCCAAGTGATCTCATTGTTCACTTCCCACCTATGAGTGAGAACATGCGGTGTTTGGTTTTCTGTTCTTGTGATAGTTTGCTAAGAATGATGGTTTCCAGCTGCATCCATGTCCCTATAAAGGACACAAACTCATCCTTTTTTATGGCTGCATAGTATTCCATGGTGTATATGTGCCACATTTTTCTACCTATCAATCAATAGATATACTTCTACTGTATTTAAAACTATATTATCTATTTTTTGTCCTTACTATGGTTAACCTTAACTGAACACAGAGAGTGCTATTTATTTTTCCCAAATGTTTTTATAAATTTAACAACATACTATTGGTTTATACCAATTTTGTTCAATTTCTATTTGAAAATCAAAAATATATAGAATACATCAAGGAATTTATTGACAGATCTGGGAATTTCTGTAGCAGTCCTCTAACAAGACAAACGTTTTTCAAAGATGTGTCTTCTTTTAGTCCCACCCCTAAGTGCCATTTAAGTAGATATTTCCAAGAATTTAAGTTCTGGGCTATTATCCATATATGATTTTTGTCTTCTTTTTTCTAGCTATTTTAGCCAAATATAAATGATAGTTATTGGTTGTGCTTACATTTCTTATATTTTCCAGAATTCTTATCAAATTACTTATATTCTTTGATAAGTAGTTTCTCAAAGATAATTTTTGGAGTCTTTAAATCTTTGCTTAGCAAAATGATTGAATCTCTTTTTGATCTTTTTTTTTTAACTTGGCCTATACTATTAAATTTTTTAAAATTCAGAGTTATTTTTCTTCAAACTTTCAAATATGACTCATGTACCTGCTAATGTCCTGTGCTACGACTGGGAAGTTTGAAGTCAATCTGATTCTTATTCATTCATAGCTCACCCATTTTTCTCTCTGAAGGCTATTAGAATTTTCCATTTGTCTTTGATGTCCTTAAATTTCTTAGTAATATATCTATTCAGGGCACTCTTTGTGAGAATGGGCTCTATTCAGAGCCCATTCAAAATAAGGTTTTTGTTCTTTTTGTTTGTTTCAAGTGTATTTTCATTCTTTCATCAACTTAGTTCTCCCTCTGTATTTTTTTTCTCTTTCTGTTACCTGATACATTTTTCCAAGAATGCCTTTCTCTCCTTTATTCTTTCCTGATACTTTCTGGGAATTTCTTCCATCTAATCTTCCAATTTGGTAATTCATTCTATGATTTATCTTAACTATTAGGTTCTTGTTCATCTTTACTATTATTTATTCTATACCTACTATATTTACCAAGTTCTCTTTTACTTCTTATTATAATCTCCTATTTGAAATATATTCCATTAGGTGATCGCATGTATTTATTTTGTCTGTTGTAATTCCTTCACTGTTCTGTTCCAATCATTATATTTAACATATAAGAATTGTTTTTCTGTTGAGAGAGAGCATTTGGTACCTTTTTACATGTTCAGGTATATAGCTCTTTGTTAAACATTCAGCCTGTGTTCTCCTTAGGCTGGTGGAAACTCATCCATCACTCTGGTTTGTAATTGTGGATTTGATGGGACCTAAGGGCAAGCCCAAGTCTATGTTTCTTCTATGAGATTCACATTCAACAAACACTTTTAGATCACTCTGGAGCCCTGAAAACCTACAAAGAAGTTTGAAATTTGAGATTTGGCTTTAAACTCTCTAAAGGAGCCGGCATTAGGAAGAAGCAGCCTCTTTAGCTTCATTCCTGAGGGTGTGGAGGGGAAGGGGGTGAAACAGGAAAAGCCCATAGTGGCCATAAGTGACTGGTGGCCCTGAAAGTTTTTAGCCAACTCCTCAATGCAGCTGAGTTTTCCGTAGGCTTGCCAGAGTCCCACTACCTGACGGCTGCCCTCAAGTTCCAAGTTGTATGGAGAAGAGAAGATGGGAGGGAGATTAGACAATGATTAACTCAAGGCATTCTTGCTAAGAGACCAGAGTGAACTGAATACTTTTCTTTCAAACCAACATCTTTCTGTTACCACTTCCACCCTCTGCCAGAAGGTGCAGCCACTCCCATTCGCCATATATACATGATTCATCAGCTTGCAATCTCCTCAGGATGGCTTATAGCTGCTTACTGATTTCATGTTCTATTATTGCTCTTTCCGCAGATTGATGGCTTGTCTTAGCCTCTGTAGTTTCTCAAAAGTAGATTTTTGTGGAGGAAGGGGCATTATGTTCTATTCACCATCTCAAAAGAAGCATAAATCTCTTCCCTGATTTATTACTATTTTTCTCACATTGTGTATGCTTCTCATTAAAGGTAGGATTCTAAACCCTCCAAATGAATCTGTGCCGCCACCTGCCCCTGGACTTTGGACCAAAGAGGATTGAGAAATGGTGAAACACTGAACTATTTGGTAGCTTCTTTCATTCCCACAGACCACGTCAGTTGTATTTAGCTAATATACCAATTAAGAAAATTACCTAGGAAATGCAACATATATACTTATTATTTCATTAGTTGTCAAAACTTTCAAAATGGCTTTCATCTATTTCTAAAAAGAATCCCAGATGTTCCAGGAAGAATTTCCTAATGTTCTGGTTTGGAATATCACATAATTCATTTATCAGCGTATACCATAGCTATGACCACAGACGACAAAATATTAAGTAATTCGTAATGACAATTTGACAATGAAGGGTTTTGGAATTGCTTTGCGTGTTTTTGATTGCAGTATGAATTTTTAACCAAAGACTTGTATGAGCTCCAGAGAGCAAATCCACTACATTTCCCCACTCTGCCTCCCAACCCATCACTAGATAGATCCATTGTGGAGCTTTTTTACTTCTTTGTGGTATATTAAAACAAAGGATATAATATCCCCTGATTGTGGATGAAAGTGATGGAACGTTTACTGCCATGAGAGTCCCTTATGATAAGTGGTAGTTGAACTGGAAGTTTAAAGAACTGTGGCAGACAGGATGGGGTAAATCAATAGGATCCAGGACCTAGGAATGCATCAGGAAAGACAGCAATAGGGAAGGATGAGCTAGAGTAATTGAAAGGGTGATACATATATTTGGAGCCAATTATTTTTATGCTATCATCAAGATAAAACCAGTATTTCTCACCTGGTAGATATTTCTTCTTTGCAAAGATGGATATTCCACAGTTTATTTCCACAGACGTCATGCAAATGTCAGATTCAGCGGGAAGAGGGAGTACCCCAGTGTCTTTGGCAGCACAGAATATAACGCATCGTGTTTATTTGCAAGCCTGGAGATATTCTTGCATACATATTTTATGTAGCAGATGACACTGGATTCAATTAATTGGTTCATGAGGTGGCTTTGAAATCTATTGATTGGAATTGATTATTTGGGGTTATAGTTGTTTCTATGATCCATGCACTCTACCAGGATACTCTTCATGCTTTTGCATTTAAAAGAATGACACCAAGGACTTGTGAAAGACACATTCTGGGGCTCATCCCCCACAATTTGTATTTTATTGTTCTAGGGGAGGGTGTGAGGATTTGTGCATCTACCTGCTTTCCACAAAGTAGGGTCCTTGCTGGTTTATGGACACACCATAAGTGCTACTGCACAGAAGCATCAGATGTCATGAAGATTGTGTGTTGTTATCTACATTTCTTCTTGTTGGTCAACTGCCAGTTACTCTTTTCATAAAATATGTATCTGGGCCGGGCGCGGTGGCTCATGCCTGTAATCCCAGCACTTTGGGAGGCCGAGGCGGGTGGATCACGAGGTCAGGAGATCGAGACCTTTCTGGCTAACACGGTGAAACCCCGTCTCTACCAAAAAAATACAAAAAAATTAGCCAGACATGGTGGCGGGTGCCTGTAGTCCCAGGTACTCAGGAGGCTGAGGCAGGAGAATGGCGTGAACCCAGGAGGCGGAACTTGCAGTGAGCCAAGGTCACACCACTGCACTCCAGCCTGGGCGACAGAGCGAGACTCCGTCTCAAAAAAAAAAAAAAAAAAAAAAAGTATATGTCCTATATAGGGCTGAGAATAAATTTATCCCAGTCTATAGCTACAGGGAGAAGCCTACTTAATGAGCATTCTTGATGGGGCACACGACCCCTAAATATGGCATCTTAGCATTTGAGAAAACAGAAGAAGCAGGAAAGTTCTCTCTGACCTTCTCCCCATCCTTCTCCCCTAAAGCCAGGTCATAAGACCCTCCTATGAGAGGAATAGAACATTCTTTTCTCTGAAGACAAAAGGACACCGAGGAAAATCTGAACACACAGGCCTTGCTAAGTTCTCCCCAGTTCATTCCCATTAGATCATATACATTTTTCCTTCAATCATACTTTCCAATGACTGTCCACTCTTTATCAAACCTAAGCATCTAAGCACAAAAATACACAGGTTTCCCTGTTTCTTTGGGTTTTCACTGCCTTATGAAGGCTCCTGTGTCATTTAAAACTGTTATTAAATGAAGTGCACTCTTTACTCTGCTTAATCTGTCTTTTGTCATAGGGGCCTTAGCCATGAAACTAAGATAGGAAGAAAATATATTTCTTTTCCCTTATATTATTTGACAGTATTCTAGTTATACATGTAAGCTTAAGCAAAATCTTATAGAATATCAAAGTAGTAAGTGTAAAATATGCGTGTGTGCACACGTGTGTGCATGCATGTATACACACACACCACATTGTAGGTGTGTATATGTATATACATATATTTTTTTATAAGATGTGTATGCACATATACATTTTTGTATGTGTGTGTGTGACAGAGTCTTGCTCTGTCGCCGAGGCTGGACTGCAGTGGCGCTCACTGCAACCTCCACCTCCTGGGTTCAAGTGATTATCCTGTCTCAGCCTCTGGAGTAGCTGGGATTACAGGCATGTGCCACCATGCCCGGCTAATTTTTGTATTTTCTTTTAGCAGAGACGGAGTTTCACCATGTTGGCCAGTCTGGTCTCGAACTCCTGACCTCAGGTGATCTTCCCGCCTCGGCCTCCCAAAGTGCTGGAATTAAAGGCGTGAGCCACCACGCCCAGCCGACACATAATACATCTTGTAAAATATATTTAGCAAAGTCTATTTTAAAATATTTAGTAGTTCATTCAATCTTATGTAGATTTTTTTTTCAAAATGAACAAGCTTCTGTCTTTCCAACAAAGCTTTGGAAATAATTATCGTGCGTTTTCCTCCAACAGATTAATCAGCAGATCAACTAAAACCAAAATGAGTCTTTCTCTGGGCACGGTTGTGCATGTCTATAGTCCCAGCTACTCAGGAGACTGAGGCAGGAGGATCACTGGAGCCCAGGAGTTCAAGACCAGCTTAGGCAACATAGCAAGACACCATCTCTAAAAAAACCTAAAAATTAAAAAAAAAAAAGAAGTCTTTCAATAACTGTATGACAGGGCTAAGGTGATTTTATTTGAAAGAGGAATTAAATTTCAATGTAGCAAGTTCTATCCGTACGATAGCGTTTCTGATGGATGGAAGGGTACCAAGGGGCTTCCGTGAAGCTCAGTGACAGCATTTTCATGTGGAAGTCACTGCAGTGGAAAGTAGGGTACACATTCTTGGTAAATAATATGTGATTGCACTATTGATGAATAGCATTTCAAAAGCTCTGCTGTTTATTGTCTATTAAAAGATAAATGAATCCAGCAAGTAAACTGTCTAAAATATTTGTACACTGTTATAAAATGTAAACACTTCTATCATGCTATAAATCTCCCTCCCCTCCACTGGAAAAGACTTCAAGCTGAGGTCATCCCCCTCCTTATCACATGATTGCTTGGAAGAGAGTTGTCCCTGAGGCCACCTGTCACCTAAGGGTACTTGTATTCATTTATTCAGTGTCCATGTAATGAAAGAAGAAAATAGACATACTGTGTATATAAGAACGCAGAGTTCAAAAGACTATTCTGATTGAGCGGAAGGAAGATATTAAACAAATATTAGATGAACAAAGATTGTGTGTGTGGCTTTGAAAGACAAGCCTAGGATCTTAATCTTGTTTGTATAACACAACTATTAAACCTTCCTGAGCAAAATAAATTTTCATTGAGACTTAGCATGAGGATAGAACACCAAGGGTGGGCATTCTGAAAAGTTTAGACCCAGAGGAATAACTGGCAGGCAGCGATTTAAAGTGGATACAGATTTTTGCCCTGGAGTTGCAGATGTGTGTGGGAATGAAAAAGAAAGTAATGGGTGTGATAACCAATTTAAACACCAAAAATCAGTGAGCCCCAAATATTAACCAATACTGGGATTCTACAAAGAGAGGCCATGGTAAAAATACGAATTCAGTGTTTTAACCTGTGTAGCTGGATACATTCTTGTGATATTAACACGGGAAGTAAGAAAAGAGACCAGTTTGAATGAGAAAAAGATGTTTACCTCAACATAGCACACACTGAGCTTTAGGCTGGAATAAGACATGAGTGGAGGAAGACTCAGTCAAACATGGGAGAAGTTAGAGCTGAAACCCAGGTAAAATCCTTCAAGTTACAGGCAGGAATCATTACCAGACGTGTGGTGGAGTCACACTGGGGATGTGAGTCCTAATGCCTGTGCAGATGCATGGGGAACGCAGTGTCTTTTTGAAGGACTGGTTTTAGCGCTGCAAGAACTAAAGTAAATTCTCTTCTACCTGCATTCTTGTTCCCCCCGGTGCTTTTATGAGGACCTAGGCAAGAATAGTATTGAACCACTTATACCATCCATCTGTTAGAAGAAGCTATAATACAGAAATATTTGCTTTGGGCTGAACTCCAAACGTAATATTTAATGATTTCTCTTCAAGTTTGTTGACACATTCTACAGCTCCACATACAATTTGCTCCCAGTCATTTCCGAGATATGCTACAGAAAGTACAATTGATCAAACGTTGGCTGTAGGGATTCAAGAACAGTCCTGTGACTGCATTTTCGTTCCTTCCTGAAACTCTTCCAAGGCTGTAAAACACCCTTTTTTGTGTGTGAACTGTCTTTCTGTACCCCATTTCAGATGATATCTTCTTTCCTTTAAATACAGTCTTTTATATTTTTCTAATTGTCTGATTGCCAAAACAGTATATCTTCATTGCTATAAATTTACAATATCAAAGAGCATACAGAAGAAAAATCTTTTAACAAAAGAAAACCACTGTTGATAATTTAGTTTACATACATACATACATACACATATACATACATACATACACACACACATACATATATCCTCTTGGCACTTTGGGGCTCGGAGTAGAGAGCAAACCTGTGAGATAGATAGATAGATAGATAGATAGATAGATAGATAGATAGATAGATAGATAAGAATATGTATATTCTCTCTCTCTAGACACATGACTAGGAAACAGTCTATATATAAGAACGTGTGTGTGTGTGTGTGTGTGTGTGTGTGTGTGTGTATATATATGTATGTATTCTCTCCAGAGGTAGAGAGAGAGAGACATATGCATGTGTATGTATATGTATAAAACAAACAATAAAACCACAAAGGCCCAAATATCAGCCGGAAGAAACTGACCAGCTATAATGGGACAATTAGAACATCTGTAAGAATAATATGTGTACTGGATTTAAAATGACAAAGACATAAAAGTTCACGTATTCATGATGACACCCAGAATAAAACTCACTGGTTATATTACTAGGCCATGATCACATTTTCCTGAATCTTGATCAATAAAAGAATCATGCTTTTTTCCCACTTTTCCTATATATATTGAATTTCAGAGTAACTAAAAAATTGGTGATTACAAGTAAAATTTCAGATAATACATGCAGAAAAAACAATACTATCAGAAAATCATTATTGTGTGAAACCCCAAAATAAATAAGTACATTAATCTGTCCTCACACTGCTATAAAGAACTGCCAGACACTAGGTAATTTTTAAAGGAAAGAGGTTTAATTGACTTGCAGTTCCACATGGCTGGGGAGGCCTCAGGAAGCTTACAATCGTGGCAGAAAGGGAAACAAACATGTCTTTCTTCACATAGTGGTGGCAGGAGAGAGAAATGAGTGCCCATTGAAGGGGGAAGTCCCTTAGAAAACCATCAGATCTTGTGAAAACTGATTCACTACCACAAGAACACCATGGGGGAAACGTCCCCCATGATTCAATTATCTCCACCAGGTCCCTCCCATAACACGTGGCAATGGAACTACAATTCAAGATGGGATTTGGGTGGGGACACAGCCAAACCATATCAATAAGAGATCTAGGAAATTATCTCTGATTATTTAAAAAGCTTAGTAGATGTGTGTATATATATATATAGCGGGATTCATTACCAACTGAATGTAATTATCAACCACTCTTAAGATAATTAAAAGTAACACTAGCAGGTATCATATAAGGCCTTATTAAATTCAGTATAAAGTACAGAGCAGTTCCTAGGTGCATTCTTTCCTACAAAGGGCACCATAACCCTAAGGAAGAAAAACAAGATTTGATTAGGAAACATTCTGTTAATTCTAGAACATGGGGTGTTCTTCAACAGTAATGTTCAAAGTGTGGTTCACAAAGCAGCAACTTGTTAGAAATGCAAAATTTGGGATCCTGTACCTGGGAGGAGGCTTCCTGAATCTGAAATTGAGGGTGTGGGTTGCAAACTATTCTTTCTTTCCCAAGCCCGTCGGTGATGTTTATGCTTGATAAAATTTCATGGGACAGTTCATTGATTTCCATAAGAAATTAACGATGTAAGAAAATAAGAAGAAGAATTTTATTATGGAAAAGAGGGTGTCATTGTTTTCACTTGCCTTCTCTATAAATGTGTGGATCACAACATTTGCTTTTCATTAAAAGTATTCAGATACATATACATATTTGAAATACATGTGCCTATACCCTACCCCCAAAACAGCTCATTAAGAATCTCTTCCACTGGGACATGGGCATCAGTATTTGTTAAAATATCACTAAGTGTTTAGTGTGAATGATGAGGGAAGAAAGAATATATTTTCACCAAGCTTGTGAGGTGGGCAGTTTGGGGCCAGGGGAAGAAGGCAATGAAAGAACTTGGGTGATAAGCAGCTGTCACTTGCAAAACAACTTATTGTTAATGAATTGGGACTTTAAAAATTTTTTTTATTTTCATAGGTTTTAGGGGAACAAGTGGTATTTGCTTACATGAGTCAGTTCTTTAGTGGTGATGTGTGAGATTTTGGTGCACCCATTATCCAAGCAGTATACACTGAACCCAATTTATAGTCTTTTATCTCCCACCCCCTTCCCACCCTTTCCCCTTGAGTCCCCAGAGTCCATTGTGTCATTCTTAGGTCTTTGCATTCTCATAGCTCAGCTCCCACTTATGAATGACAACATAAGATGTTTAGTTTTCCATTCCTGAATTACTTCACTTCAAATAATAGTCTTCAATCCCATCCAGGTAGCTGTGAATGCCATTAATTCATTCCTTTTTATGGCTGAGTAGCATTCCATCATATATTTATGTACCACAGTTTCTTTATCCACTCGTTAATTGATGGGCATTTGGGTTCGTTCCACATTGTGACCCAATGCTTTTAAAATAGTGTGTGTGTTTGGCCATGGACATAAGCCAGAACACTAGAAAAATTGTTTACTGAAAGCCATCTTAGTTTCAGGAACACAAAGGAAATGAGGTAATGTGTGAAAAGAACTTCAAAAATTGTAAGGCATTTTGCATAAAGACATTAGGTGTTTTTGAAGTTTCTATTTAAATGTGGTGGTCAATTAGAGAGATTTTATTTTTTTTCATTTTGTGTTTGCCTTGAAAGCATTTAGAAGTATGAGAATATATAATTCATTTTGTAAAACACAATGTGTTGAACCTAATAAGATCTTTCTTGGAAACTGAACATTATCCTGGGTTTTGGAGGCATCCCATTGAAATTTAGCCATGATTCCATATTCAGCAAATTGTTGTGGACCCAGATACATCTTTGCTGACCAGAAGTCTTTCCAGAGTGGAAGATTTTAGTAAATTTACAAGTCAATCTTGTAGAATTAGATAAAATGCATTCTGTTTTCCATCATTTGCTGATATCCCCCCACTGCTAATTAAAGGAAACACAATCCATACTTGATTTACTTATGTAAATGTAGATTACAAACCAACAACATGATTTTAAGAGTATTAAGAAGTTGAGGGCTATTTTGAATGTTTACTCTTGGAGAAATGTATATTTAGGTGTCCTGGGCAACAAGATCAGTTGTAGAAATGGCTGGTGGGATCACATTGGTCATTAAATTCAGACATCACACATAATCAAGCAGATTTATCTCAGGGTATGTGTAACTCAACATATGAACACCATTCCAAGTATTTCCCCAGAAGGCTGGCATGGTGGCTGACGTGGTTTGGCTGTGTCCCCACCCAAATCTCACATTGAATTCTTATGAGAGGGACCCAGCGAGAGGCAAGTGAGTCATGGGGGCAGGTCTTTCCTGTGCTGTACTCATGGTAGTGAATAAGTCTCATGAGATCTGATGGTTTTAAAAAGGGGAGTTTCCCTGCACAAGCTCTCTTCTGTTGTCTGCTGCCATGTGAGACATGCCTTTTACCTTCCACCGTGATTGCGAGACCTCCCCAAGCATGTGGAACGGTAAGTCCATTAAACCTGTTTCTTTTGTAAATTGCCCAGTCTCAGGCATGTCTTTATATCAGCAGTGTGAAAATGGACTAATACATTGGCTTACACCTGTCATTCTAGCACTTTGGGAGGGCAAGGCAGGCAGATCGCTTGAGCTTAGCAGTTTGAGACCAGCCTTGGCAACATGGTGAAACCCTGTCTCTATAAAAAATACAAAAATTAGCTGGGTGCAGTGGCGCAAGTGTGTATTCCCAGCTACTTGGGGATGCTGGGTCAGGAGGATTGTTTGAGCACAGGATTGCTTGAGCTAGAGATGCCCAGTGTATCTCAAGGGTGCAGTGAGCCGAGATGGCGCCACTTTAGCCTGGGTGACAAAGTGAGATCCTGTCTCAAAAAATAGAAAATATTTCCCCAAAGGGGACATATGGCTTAATAGTTAGAGTTATTGTTTGTAGTGATGAATAGGTTTGGAAATAGGTAGTGGTGATAATTATACAACATTGTGAATGTAATGAATCCCACTGAATTGTACATTTTAAAATGATTAAAATGGCAAACTTATCCGACACACAGATAAACAGATATAGATATTCATAGATATCTTCATATGGTTTTCATTCTTTTTTTATTGTTGTTGTTGTTGTTGTTGTTTGTTTGAGATGGTACCTCCCTCTGTCGCCCAGGCTGGCGTGCAGTGGCATGATCTTGGCTCACTGCAACCTCCTCCTCCCAGGTTCAAGCTATTCTCCTGCCTCAGCTTCTCAAGTAGCTGGGACTACAGGACCGCGCCACCATGCTCGGCTGATTTTTGTATTTTCAGTAGAGACGAGGTTTCACTATGTTGGCCAGAATGATCTTGAACTCCTGACCGCAGGTGATCCGCCTGCCTCAGCCTCCCGAAGTGCTGGGATTACAGGCGTGAGCCACTGTGCCCAGCCTTCATATAGGTTTTAATATTAGTTTTGCTTAAAGACAATTTGAGGCAGCACAGCATAAAGTACTCCCCACATTTTATTTATTTAGCTTTAATTGACAAGTAATAATTGTACATATTTATGGGGTACATACTGATGTTCCAATACATGTAATATACAGTGATCAGATCCAAGTTAATTAGCATATCCATTATCTAAAACATTTATCATTTCTTTGTGTTGGAAACATTCAATTTCCTCCTTCTAGCTATTTGAAACTATATATTATATTATTTTTAACTATAGTCACCCTACAGTGCTATGGAACACTAGAACTTATTTCTCCTGTTCCCCCGCCTCCCCACAAAGAAATAAAAGAGGCCACATCTGACACATGAAGCAAAAGGAACAAAGACATTCAGGTCCTGGAGTTGAGCATAAATTTGACCTCACAATTTCTGGCAGATAAAGCAAAAGGAGAGAGAGAGAAAAAAAAAAAATTGGTTCTGGGATTTGCATTTCCGGCAAGAGAAACCTTCTCCCTTTTCCCTCTGATTCTTGGTGAAGAGTAGTTATGATGTTGGAGATAAAAGGAGAAGATGGAAATGATGGTTCCTTGTTCTTTCCTTCTGCAGTCGCTGTCAGCTTCGCCTGTAATATTAACAGTAAGACAGCAAAGCCTGAGACCGCCTCACTAAAGACAGACCCTTCCCATTATGTGTCACGGCAGCCTTCACCCTTGAATCTAGAAAATACTACCTGGGCCGTACTAAGTTTATTCTTAAAAGCCTAACACCGAGTAGCTACCGCTGTCCAATGCATCTGCCCAAAGCAGTACTCCCCAAATCCTGAATATGCATACAAATAACTTTTCAGTGTTCATGCCTACTGCTGAATCATACCAACAGAGATGCTGATTTGGAAGTCAGCGGTGGAGGCTATGCAGTTTAAATTTTTACAGACAACTCAAGGTTGTGTGGATATATCCTGAGACAGCTCAGCCCTCCCAGGCTGTTGGTACCATAGGGGCTGGGAGAGATTGCCCTCACCCCGCAAACACCTTCCAGGATGCAGAACAGCTCTTAATAAATACGTGTTACGGAAATAAAGGAATGCCCCTGTGCTTGGAAGTACTTGGCTGTCTCTCTCTGTCTCTCTCTGTCTCCCTCTCTGTTTCTCTCTCTCTCTCTCTCTCTCTCTCTCTCTCTCTCTGTCTTTGTCTCTGTCTCTGTCTCTCCTCTCTCTCTCTCTTTCTGGTTTATTTTCAATGCCACTGAGTCATACAGTGAGAAGCAGCTTAGGGTCATTAACAGATTGAAACATCAGGGGGAAAAAGTGAATATGTTTTCATTTGAATATCTATTTTTAACTCTTTCTGACTTTGTCAAATGTGGCAACCTTGAGACTGTTGCAATGATAATGAAATAAGCCTATGCTATTCTTTGGAATCATTTTAGACATATACATGTCATATATATATATATATACTTACCATATGTGATCTTGTTTGACATGCCTTTTTTTGTATACAAAAGCACATGAATCACCATGCTTCAACAATGAAGATGTTGTGTTTTGGACTAAAGGCACTGTAAACACAACATGCTATTAGCATTTTTCTTAATCATCACTACCACCCAGCCGTTAATAAGTATCTTCCTGCACAAGATAATAATAGCATCTCACATTTCCATGAAGCTTTATAATGCATGAAGGTCTTTCATATTCATCGTTTTGTTCAATGTCATAGAGAGAGGGAGCTTCAGTAACCTCAAAGCCCAGTGTGCAGAGAGAAGAGAAACGGGTTGATTCAATCATTTGGCCACAGTCCTAGGACTCTTGAATGTGTGTGTAACTCAGACAGGGTGAAAATCCCAGAAGATACATCCCCATCCCAAGGGCACCTACCCAGGTTCAATAACTTGGTTACAACCGACACACTTTGGATGATGCTGCACTCTTCACAAACACGTATCCAATACGAACCCAAACCAGAGCAAACATCAAATCCCCACTCCTACCACATATTCACATCTTGTATTACCACCGAAGCCTGCAGCACCCGGACAACATGTGTCCAGAAGATGCTGAATGTCTTCCACCCTGACTGCCACTAACTTGACTAAGCCAGGACTGACTTTCACCTGGACGACTGCAGTGGACTTCTTCCAGACGCAGCCTCCTGCAGTCCCATCCACCAGTGGCTCCTGTGAGCTTTACAAAACCATAAATCCTATCCCATCACTGCCATGTTCCAACTCTTATGCCTTGTCATTGCTTTACAATAAAGTCCAACATTTTATTCTCCCTTCCATGTGTGAACTCACTTTGCCTACTCCTGGAATACCATTCTTTCACATTTCCTTGCTAATTATGAGTCGGCTATACCGGGACTCCTTCTGTTCTCCTCACCCTTTAGACATGTTCCCATTTGAAACTTTGCAACTTGTAATTCTTTTCAGGAATGTTTCCCTTTCATCATCTTGTAGCCGCTTCCTTGGCATCATTTCCTTCCATTTCTACCTCTTCAGACCGGCTTTGTTTAGAAGAAAACAATAGGAGCAAATATTTGCCAGCTGGGGTTATGCAGAAGTTTCTTACCTAGAACACAAAAGGCCTTCAAGACACCACGAAGAGCTCAGAGAGCAAGCTTCAGATTGAGAGAAAACAGTTACAACCAATATAGCAGAGGATTGACTTGTGTCTAGAATATATACAGATATCTCCCAACTCAGCTATAAGTCAGGCAGCCTGCAGAGCAGCAATCCTCAACATTTTTGGCACCAAGGACTGATTTCACGCAAGATAATTTTTTCCAAGTAGGGGAATGATTTCAGTATGAAACTGCTCCACCTCAGATCATCAGGCATCAGATTCTCATAAGAAGAAGGCAACCTAGATCCCTCACATGTGCAGTTCACAGTAGGGTTCATGCTCCTATGAGAATCTAATGCCACCGCTGAAGTGACAGGAGGTGGAGCTCAGGTGGAAATGTGAGTGATGGGGAGTGGCTGTAAATACAGATGAAACTTCCCTCGCTTGCCTACTACTCACCTCCTGCTGGCCCAGTCCCTAACCAAAACTGGTGCCATGGCCTGGGGCTTGGGGACCCCTGCTGTAGAGGACAGAATAACAGCCCCCTACATATGTTCACATCCTACCTTATGCAATAAGACGGACTTGACTGATGTGATAAAGATTTTGAGATGAGGAGAGTATCTTCAAGTATCTAAGTGAGCTCAATGTAATAAAAATATCCTTATAAGACAGAAACTGGAAGCTTGGAACAATAGAAGATCTGAAGGTGAAACAGACGTCAGACAGAGATTAAGATGCTATGCTACATAAATATATATATATGTGTGTGTGTGTGTGTGTGTGTGTGTGTGTATATATATATATATAGAGAGAGAGAGAGAGAGAGAGAGAGAGAGCCCATGAGGATTGCTTTGTTGGAGCCTATAAAGGTTTGTGAGACAAAATTTCTGAAGAGGAGAATTGTTACTGTGATGGTTGCTTAAAATCTAGGTTTTAGAGATGAGTTTGACTGTAGCTGTTCTGGTATGTGATCCATTTAACGGTGGGTTTTTTTGTACATTAATTCTCAGAGAAAAATCTTGGCCCCAGCTATTTAAATCTCTCCATAAATAAAGACTTCCAAGCACCACTGGAACAGTTATCAAAAATGACAAATCGTTGGCAATTCTAACAATAAACTTCAGTATAGTAAGAGATATAATGGGACTCTGTAACTGCTCTCAAATCAAACAGCCCTCCTGCTTAGTGAAAACAGAATGGCACTTAGTGAAAATCAAATTGCACTGATTTCTCTGATGCAGTCTCAAAATCAAGCCACCATTTCAGGTTTTGTTAGAAAAGTTGCTGACTTTGGGCTTAGAAAAGGCATCCCAGGTATGCATTGTGGTTGAGGATAACAGGAAGATGAGAGTTAGGATGTAGCTATCTTCAAAAAGAAAAGCAGAATCTAACATTAAGAAAAATCTTAATGTTAGAACATATAAAAATAGTATAAATAATTAAGAACTTAAAGAGGCACAGAGTTTGGTTAAAGCAGCAAGCCAGCAGGACAATTTTAGTGTGTAGCTTAAGGTACAATACATGCATAATTTACCCTTCCTCAATTCTAGAAAATACTGTCTTTTTCAATAACCTTTCTATTCCTGAAACTAAGCATTCCACTGGGATTTTAGCTATTTTATATGCGGTCATATTTACTTTGCTGCTGTGCATGTGATTACATCTAAGTTCTAATTCATCTAATATATGTGCATTACTTTAATATTTCATTCATCTAATAGGAATTCTAATTCATGTAATACAGTGTTGTATAAGTTGTCTTTTTACTTATATGCATTTTACAGTGCCCTGAATAGCACTGAAGTACAAAAGATGTGTCTTAATATGTGTTTTGTGTCCATACTTTGATGGTGAAAAATATCACTTTACATTCAAATGAGTTTTAAAATACTCTCATTAAAAACAAATGAAAACGTAAATGAAAAAAAAAAAAACCTTTTCTGTAATTTTTCAAGATATCTATGGAAATGCGCTGAACTACTGCATCATTTCCCCCAGATTTTGCTTGGGTCATCATGGCTACTTCATACATTGTTGAATGAGCATTTTCCATAAATTTCATAGCATAAGTAAAAGCTATGATGTGCTTTTTGCCTTGTCTTTCTCTTCTCACTTTAAATACTTAGTAATCAGATTAAATAAATAATACCCCCTTTATGCAAAATTATTCACAAATAAATGATATCTAATTCATTCTTTGAAATACCATCAGAGAACACACCATCTCTCTACCATCTGTACAATTTTAGAGTCAGAGTCTAATTTGACCAGCAGTCAACATTTTCCCTTTGGACTCCTTTCATATATTTGAAGGACATTTCTTTGTTCCTAGTATGTGTACATGAAGCAAAACTAAACTGCATGGCTCCTGATATTCATGAAAGCAGGCTAGTAGGTAACCATTTCTGAACACATTCCACACCAGGCACAATGCTGTTTCTTGTACATTGTCCGGTTGAGTTCCTCAGCTTGCTACGGGAGGGCTACAATTCTCCTCCCCATTTCACATATAAAGAAAGTGGGACTTTGAAATCTTAAGTCATGTGCTTGAAGCTTTACAATAGATTCCACCACAAGGATGTCCGACTGAATCCATTGCAAGCAGTAACTCCAAAAGCAGTCACCAAGCAAATGCCCTTCGTGTAAAGTGATACATTCTGTAACAGAAATTCATTGAAAGCCATTTACTGTGTTGAGAGAATAAAGATAATCATACAGGACACTTTTGGAAAAGGGCCCCACATTGGTAGAGAGATATGGCCAGGTTCTACCTGAGTATGCAGGCGACCCCTGCAGAAGATGCAGAGATTGACCTTCAGGTCACACTGACCTTTCAAATGGTGCTGGGTCCATCAGCTAGCGGTGCAGCTTTGTGTGCGGCCATAGTCCACAGGAAGGTGTGCTCAGGCAAGGTGTTCAAGGCAATTTATGGTTGCCGGCAGCCCTACAGAGGGCACCCTAGATCTTGGGGACTTCATATAAAAAGGCAAGCATATCAAAATGCAAGGCATATTCTGGAAATAGCAAGTGTTGTGGTGAATTTGCAGGCTCAGGAACATAATTAGGGCATCCCTTGAGAAGGCCACATGGGCCCACACAGAATGATGCTTGGATTTCCAGTAATGAATTTGTTTGTCCAACACACTCACTTTATTGTGTGGGTGATTGTTGTTGCTAAAAAGGAGATTTAAATTATGAACAAAATATAAACAGATATTAGCAATAAAACGTGAACATTCCCTATAGCCACATGCTTCGAGATAATCACTCTCCACTGTTTGAATTCCTTCCAGATTTTGTTTTTTAATAAAATAAATGGGCTGGATGCAGTGGTTCACGCCTTAATCCCAGGACTTTGGGAGGCTGAGGCGGGTGGATCACTTGAAGTCAGGTGTTCGAGACCAGCCTGGACAACATTGCAAAACCCCATCTCTACAAAAAATACAAAAATTAGCCACAGGTGGTGGCACATTCCTGTAATCCCAGCTATTTGATGGGCTGAGGCAGGAGAGTCGCTTGAATCCAGGAGACAGAGGTTGTAGTGAGCTGAGATTGCAGCACTGCACTCCAGTCTGGGAAGCAGAGCGAAACTCCGTCTCAAAAAAAATACATAAAAATATAAAATAAGATAAATGATACATACTATTCAGTAGCCCAGTATTTTTTCTTGAGACACCTTAGATGTGTTTCTGTGTCCATGCATGTAAATACTCCTTAGCACTTTATGCAGGCAAATAGCATCTCATAATATGGATCCAGCCGAGACAATCCGTTCAAGTCTCTGACTTGTGAACATTGATCTTGCTGCTATTGTTTGTTTTTTAAATTACAATCCGTGTGAATTGTGGAGCCTTGGGTGGCTATTTTTGTGCATCAGAATAAAGATTTTCATAGAAAGCATTCAAAGAATTAGGACTCCTGGGTCAGAAGTTTCCAATTTTCATTCTCCTGAGTTTTACCCATTCTCTTACACTGGAGACCATCATGATGATGTTGATGGTGTGGAAATTCAGAGGAAACTAAAAGGACGTAGCACCCAAGTGGTTAGGTCCTGGGGAACTGTAGTTCTCATCTCAGGCACTAGGTTGCAGACCCAGGGAGGGACAAGATGTACAAGCTCTTTGAAAAATAAAAACAAAAGGATGTGACAGCCAATTGAATGTGAGTCAGCAGCAAATCTGGAGAAATATCCAAGGAGAAAGTGTTCAGTTGAAAATACTCAAAGTTGGCTGGGCACGGTGGTTCACACCTGTAATCCCAGCACTTTTCGGAGGCTGAGGCAGGCAGATCAATTGAGCTCAGGAGTTCGAGACCAGCCTGGCCAACATGGTGAAACCCTGTCTCTACTAAAAATACAAAAATTAGCTAGGTGTGGTGGCGTGTGCCTGTAATCCCAGCTACTCAGGAGGCTGAGGCAGGAGAACTGCTTGAACCTAGGAAGTGGAGGTTGCAGTGAGCCAAGATCATGCTGCTGCACTCCAGCTTAGGCGACAGAGCAAGAGTCTGTCTCAAAAACAAAAAAAAGACTCAAAGTTGACTCAAAGAGATTTGTTTCCAGGCTGGCCATTCCCAAATTTTCATTTCCATGAAACTCATTTATCTCAAATTTTGATGTTTTATTGTTTAATAAACAAGCTGTATTTATTTTATATTTTGTTCCTAAAATATGATCAATTTCAGTTTTTGTTTTATTTCATGTAATTTAAACTAAAGCACTTAAAAAATACCTATGCAGCTTCATTCCAGATAAATGTGTGGGGATATTATCTATTTTATGAAAATAGTACAAGGAATCTCAATAGTAGTTCATGGGCCCCAGAGTTTGGAAACCTGTGATATAAAAATCATGTGTCTGTTATAATTGTTTTAGATTTTCTCTATTGACATTGGAAATAGACTTTGGTTCTGTGCAATACTGATGTGATAACATGATACAGTTGGAGATTGTATACAACTCATTCCATTTTTAAGTAAAAACTAAAAATAAAAGGCACTGAATTTCAAGCAGCCACGCCTATCAGACAACAGAATTTGAATGCAGTACATCAGCTTCCCTCCCTTCCAGCCCATCCTGTGCAATGTATGCTTCTGTGTTAAATCCTACATGTTTTCAATCAGAAAATTAAAGGTTCACCTTGTAATAAATGAACTCCTGAATAATTTCCTATAACCGTTAAAGATTAGTTTTGCATCTATCTGACTGATTTTTGTTTTTTATGCTTCTGCTTTCATTCTCACCCGATTTCTTTTTGACCTCATTTGCATGACCTAACACAAATTCTGTTTCTTCTCATTGAATTATTTTTATTTAAACATTTCTTGTTTGATATCACTTCTTTAGTTTAAAGGTACACAGATGTATGTCTGTGTACATATACATTTATAAACACACATACATATATATGGTTATATATGCATATATATACACATACCAGGTGAATTACACACACTGAAATGGTGAAAGATATTTAACTTCTTTATTCACTTAATTATCTCCTGGTTACTTGTCTCCAAAAAAATGCTTACTGTGTTTATGCAAGGAACAATCTCCTAAAAGAAAATGGATTGTGGCTTTAACGTCATATAACAATGTCTTTTTTTAATTGAAAGAAAAACAATATCTGACCCCATTGGGTTCCTTACCATTGACTTGCAGTGCATGGGGAAACAAAAGACCTGCAGTTATTCTCCTAAGCCCTGTGATATAATTCAAAATGAGAGGAAACATCTACATTATTATCTATAATAAAAATTGGAAACTTTTCTGTTGTAACAACAATATTAAGTCTGAATAGAAATTCTCACGTTTATATGATATTCACTTCAGTCAATATGCAGCAGGAAAAACTGTGATTCCTGGTTTTAGTCCTCTTTTCCATGAAACCTGTTTTTAAATAACCATACTAACTGAATGTACTAGTCTGTTCTCATGCTGCTAAAAAAGACATACCTGAGACTGGGTCATGTATAAAGAAAGAAGTTTAACAGACTCATAGTTCCACATGGCTGGGAAGGCCTCACAATCATGGTGGAAGACAAAGTAGATGCAAGGTCACATCTTACATGGTGGCAGGCAAGAGAATGTGTTCAGGGGAACTGCCATTTTTAAAACCATCAGATCTCATGACACTTATTCACTATCATGAGAACAGCATGAGAAAAACCCAGCCCCATGATTCAGTTACCTCCTACTGGGTCCTTCCCATGACACATGAGGATTATGGGAGCTACAGTTCAAGATGAGATGTTGGTGGGGACACAGCCAAACCAGATCACTGAACATATCTATTGATACCTCTTGTGTGTGTATTTTTGTTATTGTTGTTCCTTCCAGGGTCCTGGATGAAACTTGGCATCAATGTAGCCATTAACATGGATTAATTCACATGGTGCTCGGGTTTTTCCTGAATAGTTTGGCAGACAGGGGCTAGGGAATGAGTGCTGCTGATTGGTTTAGGATTGCAACGATAGGGGTGTGGAAAACAGTCCTAGTGCACCCAGTTGGCTTCTATGTGGGGACACAGAGGAGTCGCTGGTCCCAGTAGGACCAATCAGTTGTCAGAAATGCAAAAGCCTGAAAAGACATCTTAAAAGGCCAATCTGTACTATGCTTATTACCTGGGTAATGAAATAACCTGTACCTCAAACCTCTGTGACATGCAATTTACCTACATAATAAACCTACAGGTATACCCCTGAACGTAAAATAAAAATTTTAAAAAGGCAAATTTTAGCTTCTAGTGACTGGGGAAGTTGTAAATCTTGTGACCTCTGGAATAATGACTGGTAATCATTCAACTAAGCCTACATCTTAGCAGAATTCAGGCCCCTCTCATATTTTAACCTGGTGGCCTTTTATTAGTTTTACAAAAGCGGTTTAATTTTAAGAGGGGCTATTATCATTTAAACTACAAGTTCAGTTTCTCCCAAAGTTAGCTTGGCCCATGCCCAGAGCAGTATGGAAGTTAAAGGCAAGATGGAGTTGGTTAGGTCCGATCTCTTTCACTGTCATAATTGTCTGACTGTTACACGTTTTGCAAAGGTGGTTTCAAGATGAAAGGACCTCTTGTAAAGAGCATAAAATTGTTGCATTCATTGTGTACCTGAAACAGGCACTCCCCCTTGTTGATAGTTTAAAAAGAAAAATAATAATAATCTCTGGATGTTGTAATAAATGAAAATTCCATGGCAGAAACTGTGGAAACACCAGCTTCAAAACAGCACATTCATTTGTTAAACTGAAGAGATCCATGGATTGTCATTTCCCTCAGCCAGCCTGTAGAATTTCAGAACGTCAAAGATCAAACCCTCCAATAGGATGCTGTTAGAAGAACTAAGATTTTTGAAGGCAGGGAATATTCCTTAGCCTGCTTTGGGAAAGGTTAAAACACTCTCGTTTTGCTAGGGAGGAAGAGGTGGTGGTGGAAAAGGCCAGTGATTTACTGTGTGTAGAAAATCTTCATGCTCCTCCACAGAAACAAAATAAGCCAACAGGTCATTCTGCAGAATTGAGAAAGAGAGAACAGTGAGTGAAGAAAAGACGTGCTGAAGACAGAATTGTTCTGTTAGAAAATTGCTTGTGCCTTAGGAATTAATCACCTCTTTCTTTGATAGAGGAAGAAAGCATTGCCCTATGGTATTATGGGGCACCCAAACTGACATGATTCGTCATTGTCACATGTACCCTGCATGAAAGGATCTTTTCTCCCAAGCAAAGCCTGATGCTTTTTATGGATGACCGTGTCAAAGATGTAGGGATGGAGATAGGTGTCACAGAACATTTTTGGCATGAAGCACTAATTAGTAATTGCTAATTAAATGGGGAGGAGACTTGGGTAATGTCTGAACGTACCCACTAATCGTAACTAATCTCACGTCACATCCCTCTGAACTTTAAAGAAGATCGCATTGGTAGGATGTGTCTTAAGTATCCAACCTCGCAGTTGCAACGCTGCCTCTCTTTGAAGCTGCAGGAGATAGTGACTCCTGATTCAGGCTTGGAATTTTTATTGTCATTGTTGAACGAAAATCGTCCTGTGACTTTCTTTGGAGCCAGGCCATTTCCTCCTTTCCAGCTCAGAGCATTTTTCCACCGGTGCTCAGGAAAGCTCATGGAAGAAAAGCTGGTTGACTCAATTGGTATGCAGCCCCATCCTCTACTTTTTGTTTTAAAAGTAGAAACCAGCACTCAGTCACTCCTTGGAATGCCATCAACTTTGGTTAGGGATGTGCTTTGGAGGAATTGGTTTGATGTTATTTTAGGGCTTAAAGCAGCCTGTCTTCATGCAAACATGACTGCAGGTGGCCATAATTGTGTACTAAGCATCCCTTGAAATGAGTGAATGGCATAGCTCTTGGAAAAAAGAAATTGTATAGAAGGGGCAGATATCATAGTTGGGTATTTGGGGAAGGCTCAAATAAGGATGCAAAATGGTTAAAAAAAACTTTAAAATTCTTTGTCTTTTTGGAAGGCATATCTAGTACAGATTTGGACATAAAGTTGGGTTAAAGTTTATGCAATGAATTAAACTTGCAGGATGCTTTAGAAAATATTCCTAGTTTTGAATCTGAGTAGGAGAGTGTATGTCTTCCGAAACATGACTCCAAAACATCAGAGGAAAACAGTTTTTCCAAGTCAAGCTATTTTTTCAATCCGAAAGGAACAAACAATAAAACAGATTAACTCGTAACTTTGCTATCATTAATACCAAAATTGCCATTTTTCAACTACTAAGGAGAAATTAAGAATTGTATGCCTTGAGTAAAATCTAGATCCTCAACTCACAGAATCCTTCCTTTTAAAATAAGGAGGGCCAGCTACTGATATTTTGGGAACAGTTGGAGAGATGTGAATATTCATTAGCTTTTGGGTGAGGTTCAATAATTACATTTTTTTTGTATGTAACTCATATTTTTGCTATGTAGGAAAATAGAGGGGCATACTATTTGTGAGTGGGATCTAGTGGAGTCTGTAACTTACTTTGTTTCTTAAGCGTTAAAAGGAGTTAAAACAAAATGTTAATAACTAATTCAGTGAGAAAAACAGGCGCACACTGCCTTTATATACAAGGACATATTCTTAGACAGACATGTGCACTTACACCCACTGCCCCCCCCCAACCCCACACACACGTACTGTTTTCCCTGAAAACTTTCTTGTAGGAGTCTGTTGCATTTTTCAAAAAAGAAAATGAAAATGTGCACAGAAACGATGCCTTGAACCTAGTAAAATTTACGACGTCTTCTGGGATCGCTTCATGTTATTAATATTTTAGATTCATTTTGCCTTCTATATTAGCCACATGTATACCCAAAGATGCCATGGTATCATAACATCAACCTAAACAGTAACCATTATTTATATAATTATTTCTGCCACAACATTTTTTCTCCTCTTCTTCCTCTAATTTGTGGGGGTGAGGGTTGAGGAAAGAGCGAATGAAGAAGACAAGCTATGAGATATATTTTCAAATAGCAGAGATGTGTATGCACTTTTTATATTTGACCACCAAAAATGTCTTGTGTTCTTTTGTAGGGTTTTTAAGTACCGGTGACCAGGCAGCAAAAGGCAACTATGGGCTCCTGGATCAGATTCAAGCACTGAGGTGGATTGAGGAGAATGTGGGAGCCTTTGGCGGGGACCCCAAGCGAGTGACCATCTTTGGCTCGGGGGCCGGGGCCTCCTGTGTCAGCCTGTTGACCCTGTCCCACTACTCAGAAGGTAATAATGGTGCCCCCAGGGCAGACAGTCTAATGCACTGAACCAAGAAATGAATGGTCAGAGTTCATATCTCAGATGCATGTCCGGGTTGCTAGAAGTCACTCTGGCAACAGAAAATGCCCAAAAGATCAGATGAATCCATCTTCATGTCTTTTAAGTCAGCTTTTGTTCCATTTGCTCTGTCACCCAGGCTGGAGTGCAGTGGCACGATCATAGCTCATTGCAGCCTCCAACTCCTGGGCTTAAGACTTCCCCCATCTCAGTCTCCTGAATACCTGGGACTACTGGCTGATTTTTTAAACTTTTTATAGAGAAGTGGTCTTGCTGTGTTTGCCTGGGCTGGTCTCAAACTCGTGGGCTCAAGCAATCCTCCTGCCTTGGCCTCTCAAAGTGCTGGGATGACAGATGTGAGCCACCATGCTTGGTCAGCAATATTTTTCTCCTAATTTAAATGTGTGACAATTAGGTGTTGGTTACAATGATTGGAACAAAATAACTACTTTTAGAAGTCTCGACACTTTTGTTTCTTTTGCCATTCTGACTGTATTTGACTATTTGAAATTTTAATAACTTCTAGCTGCAACTTAGTAAGAGTGATATGGAAGAGACAGTATGTGGATAAGGGATGCGGGTGTATAGATTTTGTAACCATCAGGGCTTTTAGCCACATGTTTTTTAAGAAGTCACTTCTCTAATTTATATTAATTCTTTAAATTTTCTGGAAATATTGAAACATGTCTGGTGCATTTGTTTAGAAGTAGATTCTACCCAGAGGAATAGTGTCTCTCTCCCTGACTGTCTCCCTCCATCTCTTCTTGCTCTTCCCCTCCCACTCTTCTCTCTCCCTCTCTCATCCTCTCTTCTCTCTCCCTCTCTACATCCTCCTCCCTCTCCCTCTCGCCCACTCCCTCTCTCTCTTTTGCTCTGTCTCTCACTCTCTCTGTCTCTCTCTCTCGCCTCCCTCTACTGTCTCTCCCCCCTCCCTCTCTCTCTCTCCCTCACACTCCCTTCCCCCCCTTTCCTCTCTCTCCCTCTCTCTGTCTCCCCACTCTCTTCCTCACTATCTCCTTTCCTCTCTCCCTTTCTCCCCTCTCCCTCTGTCCCTCTCTTTGTTTCTTTCTCTCTCTCTCCCTCCCTTTCTTCCTCTCCTACAAATACAACTTTCAGCAAAGGACCTCCTTCCTGGTCAGGTCAGCATGCAGCACTAGGAGGTGTCCACAGTTTGCCTTCCCCTCTCCCTTCCTCTCTCTCCTGCAAATATGACTTTTAGGAAGGACCTCCTTGCTGGGTCAGTCAGCCTGAGGTCCTCTGCTTATCCCTGTGGGAGCTCCAAACCCTCCCTGGGGCCCTGGTGTTACCCTGGAAAAAGCTGATGTTGGCAAAGCAGAGAAAGAGGAAACCGCAAAAACACATGTGCATCATGTTACCTCAACCAGACGTGCACTTGGACAGGTAGTCAGCATAGGCAGCCGTACCCAACCAGATGTGCAATTTGGGAGACCGAGGTGGGCGGATTGCTTGAGTCCAGGAGTTCAAGATCAGGAGTAATCACTTAGGCAGATGGTTATGCTGCCTAAGTAATGGTCAGCATAGGCAGCCACACCCCGAGCCCTGCAGGAGTGACTGAGGCTTTCCCCGGAGGCTCACTCGGTGGATTCCCTGCTGTCCCTTTGTGAAGGAGGCTCCCTGCAGTATCCGATGGGAGACTTCAAAGGGGAGTCCAGAGGAATTTGAGGCAATTGGTTCTGGAAACAGGATCACAAATTCTTGGCTGTGGCCTAAAAGGAAGAAGCAGGAAAATCTGCAGAGCAGATCCAGCCCTGGGTTGAGGCCACGTGCAAATGAATATCCCTAATAGCCATCTCAGTCATCAAGACAGCTTTGTAATTTGTTCTGTATCGTCAGTGGTCTTCAGAATGGCACCACACTGACTGAACCTGAAGTTCTCAAAACCTTCATGGAATTTCTTTTTTATTTTCAGGGAGTCTCACTCTGTCTCCCAGGCAGGAGTGCAGTGGCACAATCTTGGCTCACCGCAACATCCACCTCCTGGATTCAAAACGATTCTCCTGCCTCAGCCTCCCGAGTTGCTGGGATTACAGGTGCCCACCACTGTGCCTGGCTAATTTTTGTATTTTTAGTAGAGATGGACTTTCACCATGTTGGCCAGGCCAGTCTTGAACTTCCTGACCTCAAGTGGTCCACCCACCTTGACCTCTGGAATTATTATTTTTAAAGCTACCAGCTGGATATTGTGGCTCATGGCTGTTATCCCAGCACTTTGGGAGGCTGAGGGGGGAGGATGGCTTGAGCTCAGGAGTTTGAGACCAGCCTGGTCAATGTAGCAAGACCCCTTTTGTACAAAAATAAAAATAAAAACCAGCTGGGCCTGGTGGCACTTGCTTGTGGTCCCAGTTACTTGGGAGGCTGAGGTGGGAGGATCACTTGAGCCAGGGATGTTGAGGCTGCAGTGAACTGTGAGGTTCCACTTCAGTCTGGGTGACAGAGTGAGATCCTGTCCCAACATAAATAAATAAATACAATTAAAAAGCATGTTTCTTTAGAGTAACTGCAGGATTTTCTTCACTTCCAGCACCATCTGGACAAGTTTCTGGATCACTATGCTCCTCAGTGTCTTAATTTCCAAGATAGGACAGATGAGGGTTTCCTAAAATCCTCCAAACTCTAAATTCCTTGAGTTTTTAGTTCATAATGCTTCGCCCATGAGACCAAATGGCCTTTGATCTCCTAGTAGTGCTAATAAGAGGAAAGGCTCATGTTTGTATTAAGTTTATTTCAAAAACAGGAAAAGTGAAGAATCTGATGAACCCTTTGGTAGAGAGATTTATATGGCATTTTTGAAAATACCTAGATTTTCACTTTTCTCAATTGATACAATCACAATTGTAGATTTAGAAAGCAGTCAGAACCAACTTTAGGAGTAATCAAACACATGTAAGCCACATTAATTGGAGGGAGGTGTTAATTATTTAAGTCAATAGGTTGGAAATTATTATACCTTTGCATCAGTCATTTCTGCACAGCATGCTTCTAAACAGCCCATCAATATAATCAAGAATTGTGAAAAATGCAAGCCAGGCTCCTGCCTATCATCCCAGCAATTTGGGAGGCCGAGGTGGGCGGATTGCTTGAGTCCAGGAGTTCAAGACCAGCCTGGGCAGCGTGGCGAAACCCTGTCTCTACAAAAAAGTGACACATCTGTAGTCCCAGCTACTTGGGAAGCTGAGGTGGAAGGATCATTTGATCCTGGAAGGCAGAGGCTGCAGCGAGCCGAGATCCCGCCACTGCACTCCAGCCTGGGTAGCCGAGTGATACCCTGTCTGAAATAAAAATAAAAATACCCATACTGTTTGCCTTAGGAATTCCTTGCTGGTTATGTGGTCTAATGAAGACAAAGTACTCGTGGAAAGTGATAGTTTTATGAAGATATTCACCCCAGTATTAGTATCATAGCAAAGAATGAAATTAAAAGCTACAAGATCAAAAGGAGAGGAAAATTATAATGAACCATATGTATTTACTCAAAATAATAATAATTTAAGAATTTACCTAAGATCTACATCAGCTGGAAAAACACAGTGTAGATAGCTATATAAATATTGGGCTCAGCTATGCAAAACAGACATTTGAATGGGGGGAAAGAGCTAAGAATTAAGTGAACTCCTAGCATACTCATTATGCTAAGGTGAGTTGTGTTTTAAAGTATGAATTACGGGTGATTTTTTTTCATTATCCAACTATTTTAGTCTTATCAGGAGTTATACTGCTTCCCTAACATACAAATAAATGTTTTATGTGTGTTACTTATATATACACTACTGCCTAAATTACTGCCAGTAGTTATGAGAAAGGCAGGAAAGGAACTTCTCACAGCATTTTTTCCAATTCTGAATGTTTTAACTACTGAAAGTATCCAACTGAATACATATTGACTTTTTTTGGTTGTTTTTGTTTTTGTTTTTGTTTTTTTGTTTGGACATTTTAAAATAATCTTCAGAGCCAAGCATTCAAGTCAATACTTGCACATTTCTGACAGAAACGTTCCCAAGATGGCTTTGATGACATTTTGGTCAAAGCCATATTGGTTTCAAGTTGCAGTCCTGTGTGTCATCTTTGGGCAATCCTCCAATCTTTAAAATCACATCTTCCTGATGACTATCATATTTTCCTCGTATTTGATTGGTTCTGTGACCTTAAAAATCGACAGGGCATGAACTTCTGGACTCACAGCTGAATGCCTTATTCTTTAGTGCCCGACTCGGGCTGGGATCCACGGAAACGGCGGGAAGCGATCGTAAATGGAATGCTGATTTTTACAGCCCGCCTCTCTTGTCCTGTCGTGGTTAAAAATACAGATTTTATACTTCTGGACATCCATGTAGTAGACTGAACTCATGGAGAATTTTAAGCTACACAGAATTTTACTCCTAAAATTACCCATGCTTTTTCAAGTTTCTCACCAAGCAAAGCATTTTTTATATGTGGCAAAATAAAATATACACATCTCTGAGTTTCCAATGGATGTAGTTTTGAAAGAAGTGACTTCAAAAAATACTCATTAGGCACCCAGTTGAGGATTTCTTTAAGCATAGCTAACTCAATGTATTTATTTTAATTGCCAGATCTTAGTGTCTTCATTAGACTCAAGGTATAAGTAGAAATGCATTCCTGAATTAATACTCTGAAGTTGATTCAAGTGGATTTATTTTTTTTCCCATAATGAAGAGATACCTAGTTTCGCTTGTGAGACAAGAGGGCCTTTGACCTTTTACTAGCTTAAAGCATTTTTTTTTCTTGGAAATGGGGAATGCAGTTGCTGTTGGAGTTTTTATATATGGCATCTGGAGGCAAGGAAGCAAAAACGACACTGGATTGTGGAAGGAAAAAGAAATCACATGTATTTTACCAGTGCAGGAAAAGTGTAAATGTGGTTTCATTTCCTTAAACTCGTGTGTGTGTGTGTGTGTCTGTGTGTGTAGAATAACATTGCCTAAAATGAATGTTCAGGAGGGGGGGGGAAGGGGAAATCGAAATGAAAATGGGTAAAAGGTCCCCTGACAGAGTTGAATGCTACTACGTCCAGAAATTCACATGCCTGAGAGACAATCACAGCCTTCATTGCTCAGTAAAAGCTGCGTTTCTGTCCTGCGGGTTTTCATTTGCATGTCCACAATTTTGCACCTGCAGGTCTCTTCCAGAAGGCCATCATTCAGAGCGGCACCGCCCTGTCCAGCTGGGCAGTGAACTACCAGCCGGCCAAGTACACTCGGATATTGGCAGACAAGGTCGGCTGCAACATGCTGGACACCACGGACATGGTAGAATGCCTGCGGAACAAGAACTACAAGGAGCTCATCCAGCAGACCATCACCCCAGCCACCTACCACATAGCCTTCGGGCCGGTGATTGACGGCGACGTCATCCCAGACGACCCTCAGATCCTGATGGAGCAAGGCGAGTTCCTCAACTACGACATCATGCTGGGCGTCAACCAAGGGGAAGGCTTGAAGTTCGTGGACGGCATCGTGGATAACGAGGACGGTGTGACGCCCAATGACTTTGACTTCTCCGTGTCCAACTTCGTGGACAACCTTTACGGCTATCCTGAAGGGAAAGACACTTTGCGCGAGACTATCAAGTTCATGTACACAGACTGGGCCGATAAGGAAAACCCGGAGACACGGCGGAAAACGCTGGTGGCTCTCTTCACTGACCACCAGTGGGTGGCCCCCGCCGTGGCCACAGCCGACCTGCACGCGCAGTACGGCTCCCCCACCTACTTCTATGCCTTCTATCATCACTGCCAAAGCGAAATGAAGCCCAGCTGGGCGGATTCGGCCCATGGCGATGAGGTCCCCTACGTCTTCGGCATCCCCATGGTCGGTCCCACCGAGCTCTTCAGTTGTAATTTCTCCAAGAACGACGTCATGCTCAGCGCCGTGGTCATGACCTACTGGACGAACTTCGCCAAAACTGGGTACGTTCTTCTTCGTGCTGGGGTATCGCTATCCTCGTCACTTGTTTGGGTCCTCAATATAGGTATTGCTTCTACTGCCACTTGCAGGAGCACACGTGCGTACACACACATACACATGTGTGCACACATATACACACAGATATATGCTTACACACGCAGTAACAGGCAGCTTCTCCCGCAACATCTATGGAACTCATTTTTTTCTTTACTCCTAAAGTGTTATAGGAGTAAAACAACTGTCAAACCAGATTTTTACTAGAGTTCTAATTGCCCATTGGGAATTCCAGAGTTCCTACCTGCAGGTGCAGGACTCATACATATAGGACGGTTCTGTTAATAGCTGATTAAACGGTTTTGTTTTTGTTTTTGTTCTTGTTGTTTTAGAGACACAGTCTCACTCTGTTGCCCACGCTGGAGTGCAGTGGTGCAACGATAGCTCACTACAGCCTTGAACTCCTAGGCTCAAGCCATCCTCCTGCCTCAGCCTCCTGAGTAGCTGGGACTACAGGTGCCCGCCACCATGCCTGGCTAATTTTTAGTTGTTGTTTTTTTGTTTTTGTTTTTGTTTTTTTTGATAGAAACAGGGTCTCACTCTGTTGCCTAGGCTGAAGTGTACTGGCACAATCATAGCTCACTGAAGCCCCAAACTCATGGGTTCATGTGATCCTCTCATCATCTCAGCCTCTTGAGTAGCTGGGACTACAGGCGTGCACCTCCATGCCCTTACATGGATTTTTGTAGACAGGTTTGCTATGTTGCCCAGGCTTCTCTCAAACTCCTGGGCTCAAGGGATCCTCCTACATCAACCTTCTGAATAGCTGGGACTGCAGATGCACACCAACTTACTCAGCTAATTTTGTTTTGTTAGAGACAGGGTTTTGCTGTGTCACGCGAGCTGGTCTCAAACTCTTGGGCTCAAGCGATCTTCCCACCTCAGCCTCCCAAAGTGCTGAGATTACAGGTGTGAGCCACCACGCCAGCCCTGATTACAGAGTTTTAAGTCTAATTTCAACCATATCTCTTTTGTTAATTTGTGAGGGTATCACAGCACATGCACCACTTGGGGAATTGTGTTGATTGCCTGGCCATAGGAATGAAAACACATATCATAATAATTATACAGAAATATAAATATATATTCCTATATATATTTAATGTCTCTATAAAAATATAGATATTCCCATATGTATAATATATAGTACATATATATTTGTATTTGTATATATACACACACAAATATATTTGTATATACAAATACAAATAAATATACTATATATACAAATACAATATATATAGTATATATACTATATATACAAATACAAATATATATACTATATATACAGATACAAATATGTATATACATACACAAATATATATTTGTATTTTCTTTGCTATATAAATAGCTATAGAGATAGAGCAAATAAAATATATAATATTTGTATCATATTGCTATATGGCTTGCATATATAAACACACACACACAAACACACATATATGTGTATCTCACAGGAAAGCTCATTTATTGGCCTAAATATAGTAGAAAATATAAAATATACAAAAAGCACATATACAACCGAGTCTGCCAATATTCTGCTGAGCGGATTCTCTGCAAACCATGGGAGAAAAGAACCCAAAACATCCTAAATAGCTCCAGACATTGTGGCATCTTTTCATTTTCTCTTGTCTAATAATGTAACTGTGGAAATGGATGGGGTGTCATTCTGTTCTACCAGTGTGTGCCTCCATCGTCACCCTGAGCCTCTTTACACTGAATGAGAGAGAGAGAGAGAGGTGCCTGTCGCCCAGGGAGGGTAAATCTTGCCATGCGGAATGAGGCTCTGAGACTGCAGTGGCCCTGCCACACATGAGTTATGCACAGTAATCCTTAGAAGATCTGGGGATGCTGGTGGTTTCAATGCCTACGTGTTTAGCAGCTGGCATACTGTACAAAGATTCCAAAGTGGTTTGGGTGGGGAGTGGTTTAAGAATGTTTTGTGCTCTTGGCAAAAGTACAGCATGTTTTTGTAGTGGAAAAGGTATCACCTGGACACCAACTTTCAATAATCAGGCTTTGTAGATTTGGTCTGAGAAAGGCTACCTGGAGGAGAAGGGAGGAGGGACCCACATTTGATGGAAATGCTTGTCTATCACTGAAAGGTTCTTTCTTGTGTGAATAAATTGTTGAAATCAAATTATACTTTTTTTTTAAAAGTAAACCTTGTTTATTAGTCTGTTAGGGCTGCTGTTATCAGAGTATCAAAAACTGTATGTCTGTGCTGGGTGCAGTGGCTCATGCCTGTGACCCCAGTACTTTAGGAGGCCAAGGCAGGAGGATCACCTGAGGAAGCCACGAGTTTAAGACCAGCCTGGGCAACATAGTGAGAGTCCATCTCTACAAAACAAATGAAAAAATTTAGCTGGGCATGGTAGCATAGGCCGAGAGTCTCCGCTTCTCAGGAGGCTGAGGCAGAGGGATCACTTGAGCACAGGAGGTCGAGGCTGCAGTGGGCCATGTTGGCACCACTGCACTCCAACCTGGGCGACAGAACGAAACCTTTGTCTTAAAAAAAAAAAAAAAAAAAAAAAAAAAAAAAAAGCCCAAAAAGTGTGTGTCTTATAACAACAGAAATTTATCGGTTTACACTTCCTAAGGCCAGAAGTTGCAAATGAAGGTGCTTGCAGGGCCAAGTTCCCTCCAAAAGCTATAGGAAGGTATTTCTTTGCTGCTTCTTAGTTACTCGTGTTTGGGTGCAGACTTTGGCATTCCTGCCTTGCAGCTGCACCACCCCACTCTGTGTGTTTGTCATCTTACGGCCTCCCTGTGTGTCTCTGTCTCCACATGGCTGTCTTCCTATAAGAGCATCTGCCAAGGTGCATTAGAAGCTCACCCTACTCCAGTATGACCTCATCTTAACATAAATAGTCATATCTGCAGTTACCCTATTTCCAAATAAGCTCACATACTGAGGTACTGGGGTTAGGACTTCAACGTATCTTACTTTACGGGGAGACAGTATTCAATCTCTAATACCTTGTGAAGCCAGGGCCAGGCCCTCTTTTGTGACAGCACTAAGATAAGTGGTGTCTGCCCTTGCAGAGAATTTCATCTTCTTGAAGCCTAAAGACTTCCATCAACAGGGCTATACTCATTCAATCTTCACTACATTAGCATCTAAAGGTATTACTGACTTGGTCTGTAACACTCTCTTTACTTACTTTCATTAAAACCATATGCTTTTTCTTTTCCTCCTTACATGATTTGAAAATAAACTTTATATGATTATCTTAAGTGGAAAGCTAGAATCATTCCTCATACATTTTATAGAACCATTAAAGCAATAGTGAAATCTAAATAATGCTGTTAAATTCTCATTAGCTCTTCCTGACTCCCAAGGGCTGTGAGACTGAGACTGGCTCTCTCATTATTAAAAAAAGGAAAAAAGACAGAAAAAGATAAAGGAAGTTAATTAGTTCCATGAGGTGATCGTTATCACTGCTGGCACCAAATGGATGCTTTTACCAAGACATCATGAAGGTCTGAGAGAGCCGTGAGAATACCACAGTGCTCTCTCTGTTATTGAGTGCTTTTTCATGCCATGAATCTGTTTCTTAAAACCACTTGGCTTAGAGCCTGTGGTTTCCCCCCTGCATTTAGGGAATACATTCATGTTGCCATTCATGGTCTGTGTTGAGGGTTCGTCTAGCTTTCATGAAGGCCCTGACATGACTGGAAGAGATGAGGAAGGAATTACTGCTGGAACTTGGAGAAACACTCTGATGCCACTGAAATCAAAAGCTGCTGGTAGAGAGAGTTCATTGAGGTACCCAGAGCTCGAATGTCAGTCCGTCTGAAGCCTCTATTTTTGTTTCTTCCGCCCATGGGAAACATCCCTGAAATAACACTGAGTGTATTAATGCAGTGAGCTCTTTTAATTCATTGGAAAGGTATTAGAATGACTCAAATGATTCCTCAAGGAAGTTACTCAGAACTTACATCCCATGTGAAATGCAACGTGTGGATTCAAATACAAATAGATTAAGTGATCACACCTCCATGGCAGCTCCATAAAAGAAGGAAATGGGGAATATCACCGTCAGGCACAGTCTGGTGAGCTAGGTATTCGTCAGTGGATGACAAGGACCTCAGTTGCAGTTGCTAGTTATTTGTTTATTGTAAATTGGGTGGTGGCCCGATCACTCCAGGGCAGAGAAGGAGTCCCTGGTCACCAGCTGCAGAGAACGAACCAACCTGATGCCCGTAAGGAGAAAGTATGGGATGCACCTTATCTGTTGTCATCCTGTGAGCTGCCAAGTTTAACGCCGTTCTGCAGAGCACACGCTCAGACGATGACTCACAGAACAGGAGGGGCATATTTCTGCATACCATCACTGTTCCCTTCCAGCACTGGAGGTGACAGGAGGAAACAAGAATAGCTCCCAGCGTGTCTGTCACTACACGGTGCCGTGGAGAGAGGATCGCATTGTGCCAGGACATGCTTCACCACTCTCAGTGGGCGTTATGTCAGGCGTTCTAAACCTGCAGACACAGCACAGTCTCCCGATGGCGCACGTGTTTGCCGAGATGAGGAGGATGGTGTCTGGATGCTTCTATGCAGACATCTCAAAGCAGATGGTTCTGACCTTTAGTCTAGGTTTGAAGGCACGTATACCTGGTATACATAAACCTTTGGATTTGGGATGGGCACAGAAAAATTATGTTGGGATGTAATTTTGGCAGAGAAAAGAAAGGAAGGGAGGAGGGAGGAAATGAAGGAAAGAGAGTTGGGACAAAGGAAGGAAGGGAGGGAAGGAGGGAGGGAGGGAAGAAGAGAAGAAAGTAGGGAGGGAGGGAATCAAGAAAGGAGTGAAGGAAGGGAGGAAGGAGGGAAAGAAAGAGGGAAGGGAGGAGGAGAGGAAGGAAAGAAGAAGGGAAGGAAAGAGGGAGGGAAGGTGAAAGGAAGGAAGGGAGGAAGGAAGAAAAGAGGGAAGGAAGGAAAGGAAAGAAAGAAAAGAGGCAAGAGAGGAAGGGAGGAGGGAGAAAGAAGAGATGAAGGAAAGAAAGAGTAGCGAGGGAGGGAAGGAAAAAATGGAGGGAGAGAAAAAGAAGGAAGGAAGCGAGGAAGGAAGGAAGAGGGAGGAAAAAGAAAAAAGGGGATAGGGGAGGAGAGGAAGAAGGGAGGGAGGGAGGGAAAGAAGGAAAACAGGGAAAAGGAGGGTAAGAAAGAGAAATGAGGGAAGGGAGGAGGGGAGGAAGGAAAGAAGGAGGAAGGGAGAGACAATTGGATCCTTGCTTATAGATCATGTCAGCTGCATATTTTCACGGTAGCATTAGGTGAGAGGGCTCTCCCATCTTGGAAAGGCGGAGGCAGCGAGTACACAGAGTAGAAATGAGGAGGAAGTCCCTGCCGAGGCTCTAAATTATGAAAACCTTGATCAAGACAGGATATTGAAATCAGTGAATGCCAGGGCCTCAAGTAATCCTTGCTATTTCTTTTTTATTATTGTTTTGAATAGGGAAGCAGTTGCCCAGGCCTGTGCCTGAGCGGGATTCTCCCCTGTAGCAAGGAGGAGTTTCAATGTTAGTCCAGGTCAGAGGACTAAAATCATGCTGCAAGAGAACCGTGTAAGCTCAAACATGCAGAGGCATTGTAGAAATAAGGTAGATTGAGACCATTTTTGGAAAAGTGCATCTTTCCTTGACTCTGAGCAGCGTCAAGGAAAAGTGAAAACTAACTCTAAAGTTTGAAAAGGGTTCTAGAGCATTAAAGTCCTTTTCCTGTGAAATTACTTTGGGAATAGGAGAAAAGGGGTTTGGCCAAGCTGATCAACAAAATTTAGGTGCTCATTGATCCAGGATTCTTTCATTTTGAGGTCTGTGTGGAAAGAGATGGACAAAAAGGAGTAGGGGAATCTTGGTTTATTTATAAGGTATGACAAAGAACAGTGCTTTAAAGTAATCAAACAATACATTATAATAATATAGTAGAAGACCTTATGTGCTATTGGAAGTCAGAAATGAGAAGAGAGTTTTGTAATGGAAAATCAGGTCAACACATATTTTGATTTTTTTATGTTGTTCCATCAAATCTGGGGTTTGTACAGCAGGTTGATTTCTATCCTGTTTGCATCAGATGCCATCACTGCTTTTGAATGTGCTGGTATCCTATGATTAATTTATATTCAACTATTGTTAAATCTTTGGGAAAGAAAGAAGTTACAATGAGGTATTTAGTGGGGATGGGTTACAGAGTTGCAGCATAATTCTGGCTGTAAAGGCAACCTTTATTACCAAAAAGGGATTTTAAGCTGAATGAATGAACATCCCCACCTGGTGTGGCAGAGGAGTCACTGAATGCATAATAAACTAGTTTGGTAACAGATCGTTAACTGCGAACAATGTTTTGGGTATAAGGAAAACCTGTGCTACTTAAAGGAACAGCTGAGAGGATTCACAGACATTTTTAGAGAGATCATAGTACTATATCCATCTCTAGCTAAAGAAATGAACTAGACCTTAGAAATGCACTTGAGTCTCTTCTGCCAAGATTACATCTCAAATAAAACGGGGCAGGGGGAAATGGCCGTGTTAGGTGCTGGGGGATAAGGAGAGAGACATGCATTGAGTCTTTTACTGGAGAGACCAACTTGTGTTTCTATCCTCAGTCATTACAATCTTTAATTTTACTCACAGGAGTTTAAACAGTCCTTATGCTGAATAAAATCTAAAAAACAAAACACTGATACCCCACATCTAGGTCTCACTGTCTGGAGGGTTTGGTAAGGGAGAATGACTTGGGCTATCATAATCTCCACAAGTGTATCTGGGTTTAAGGATTCTGGCTGTGCATCTCTGATATCTTTGATAGACCGTATCAGGCGGCAGCTCACTTTTGTGGATTTTCCAAATCCTCTGCTTTATTCTTCAAGAACAAATTAAATGTGTTTTCTTTACCTTTCAAATATACCCTGAGTTCCTTCAAAAATAGCCTAGTGCCCAAAATGAACAGAATACTCCATCTCCTAGATGCTCACTGCATAATAGATGATACAGCCACACATCTAATAGACCCAATTTAGTAAAATTGGATCCATGAAAAAAAGGAGGAATCTTCACTTCCATTTGTTTCTTTAGAATATTAAAAATCAATAACTAATATTAGTGGATTTTTTTCCTAAAATATTTATTCACTTATTTTTCTTTTAACACACATTAAATAACTGAAAATTTTAAAATTCTTTCAGAAAGCTTAAAGAAGCACAAGAAACATGAGATGTTGCATTGAATCCAACATTTTTTCAAAACCATATAAGAATACATGTATAATAAATAAAAAAGCAGAAGACTTTTCAAATATATTGTTTATCAGTAAATAAGAAAACTCATGGTATTAGAACCTATCAGATTATATATATTTGTTTTCACCCTCTTAGTAAAGTGAAAACACAGCAGTTAGTGTGCATTCAACTAAAAGGTAGAGGTCAACTTTTTCTTCTTCTGTATTACATTATACATCTTATATCTATATCTATAGATAGATATACACATACACATATATACCCACATAATATACACACATATATATACTGCATATAGTATACAGTTAGTATACAGTATAAACTGTGCTATACAGTATCCTTGTATATAGTATGTAATATACAATATACTTTTATACACTCTACAATGTATGCAATATAGAAATACAGTATGTACTCTGATACACAGTATATCACTCCCTAGTTCTCCCTCCCTTGCAATATTGTAGGTGTTCTAATTTTTATTTTGAAAGAGAGGGGATAATATTTCCTGAATTCTTACCATATGCCAGACATTTTGTCATTATCTTTCAACCTTCATCACTTACCTCCAACCCTGATATTCTCATCCACCATGTAGAGAAGTTAAGGCCAATACTGGCTGGAAAACTTGCTCAAGTTTTCACAGCTGTTAACTAGCCAGAGCTGCAGAAAGTTGAATACAGGGAAATGATTTATCATCACCACAGACTCAGACTGAGGGGATAAAATCTTCCTTTAGCAAATGTGTCACCTCTGAGTCAAGTATATTGTTTGGATCCTGCACAATGTCTGGTAATGGCTACAGATACATGATCTTCCTTGGTCCTGCAGCCTTCTGCCATGCAGGCCATGCAATGGTTGGAGGCAGTGTCACAAAAGTGCCACCAAGGAGAAGTTACCTGGAAGATAGATCTTAGCTCACACCTGGAGCCATTGATCAGAATGTTGCAACTCCCTGCTTGCCTGGGTCTGCACATCACATCTGAATGTTCAGTACTAACTAGTACATAACATTTTACCATGCGTAATCTCAAATCTTTCTTATAACAAATAAACCTTAAGATGTAACTGTTTTGTAGCTTACTTTACAAACCGTCAAAAACTGGAAGAAATTAGCATTTGGTAATTTGTTTTTTGAAGAGGAAGTGTTATCCTAAGAGAGTTGGTTGCAAAGATGTTTATTAAAGGCCCTATGTTTTATGAATTATCTCCAAATTTTTATGATTTTCCTTCTACCTGTGCCCACTTGTGCAAATAATAATAAGATAATTCTTTGGCTCATAGTTTCCAAGCACAGCTTAGCATCTGTAACAGCCCTCAGCTTGTTTCCGGGTGTCTTATTTATCTTAAACATGTTAACCTCATCATAACTATATGTACCATTTTAGCAAACTTCTTACAGCTAACATAGCGTGCTTTCATGTTTTCCGGTATTTTACTTTCAAATAGAGAGCAAACACATGGTGTATATGCCTGTTTACAAACATTTTCTAATTATAAAACCAATTTTTGACTGTTAATATCAATTTTCATTGCTAAAACTGCAACATTTATTCATTTACTTCCAAAGAAATTCTTGAGCAAGAAAGAGAATGCCCATTTCTTGAACAATAGCTTCTTAATCAGAATTTCTCAGCCTCAGTACTGTTAACATTTGGGTCCAGATAACTTCCTTGCTGTGGGGGTCTCTCCTGTGCACCAGAGGGTGTTTAGTGGCATCCCTGACCTCCACCCTTCATAGAAACTACCATCTGTCTATGAAAACCAAAAATGTCTCCAGACCTTGCCAAATATCCCTTTGGAGCAAATCCCTCCTGGATGAGTTTTGCAGTTCAAGAGAGTGAAACTTGAAATACTGAAATTGTTCCTAGAGACACTTAGTTTTCCTTTTTTCCCTTTATTTTTGAAGATCATTTGATGCCTTAAAAATAGTAGACATGTTATAAAAATGCCATAATATTGCTATCAGGGTTTATATTTAAAAGAAAAATAAGCAATTTTTAAGGGAAAAGACAACATGGTAGACATGTCTAGGATTAAAGCAGAATGTACCTTTGCTGCTTGGGTATTTTGTGCTCATTGAAAAATATATATGAAGAGCAGATTGTAACTTCCTGATTTATTGGTTTAAGATAATTTCATGTCACATGTGGAAGAGTATGACCTTTCTTTTTTTTCTTCCTTCTACCCCAGTGATCCAAATCAACCAGTTCCTCAGGATACCAAGTTCATTCACACAAAACCCAACCGCTTTGAAGAAGTGGCCTGGTCCAAGTATAATCCCAAAGACCAGCTCTACCTGCATATAGGCTTGAAACCCAGAGTGAGAGATCACTACCGGGCAACGAAAGTGGCTTTCTGGTTGGAACTCGTTCCTCATTTGCACAACTTGAACGAGATATTCCAGTATGTTTCAACAACCACAAAGGTTCCTCCTCCAGACATGACATCATTTCCCTATGGTACCCGCCGATCTCCTGCCAAGATATGGCCAACGACCAAACGCCCAGCAATCACTCCTGCCAACAATCCCAAACACTCTAAGGACCCTCACAAAACGGGGCCCGAGGACACAACTGTCCTCATTGAAACCAAACGGGATTATTCCACTGAATTAAGTGTCACCATTGCCGTCGGGGCATCGCTCCTCTTCCTCAACATTTTAGCCTTTGCGGCTCTGTACTACAAAAAGGACAAGAGGCGCCATGAGACTCACAGGCGCCCGAGTCCCCAGAGAAACACCACAAATGATATCGCTCACATCCAGAACGAAGAGATCATGTCTTTGCAGATGAAGCAGCTGGAGCACGATCACGAGTGTGAGTCGCTGCAGGCACACGACACGCTGAGGCTCACCTGCCCACCAGACTACACCCTCACGCTGCGCCGGTCGCCAGATGATATCCCACTTATGACGCCAAACACCATCACCATGATTCCAAACACACTGACGGGGATGCAGCCTTTGCACACTTTTAACACCTTCAGTGGAGGACAAAACAGTACAAATTTACCCCACGGACATTCCACCACTAGAGTATAGCTTGGCCGTGTTTCCCTCCTATCCCTCTGCACCACCTGCTCAGCAACATAGAAGAGATAAAGAAAGAGAGAAAGAAAGTCTCCAAACCAGGAATGGTTTTGTCCCACTGACTTAAGACAAAAATGCAAAAAGGCAGTCATCCCATCCCAGCAGACCCTTCTCGTTGGTGTTTTCCAGTATTATGAGATCGACTTCTGACCCTATGAAATGTGAAAGGTACACATTTCTGTTAAAATACTGCTTTAAGATCTCTACCACTCCAACCGATGTTTAGTGTGATAGGACATCACCATTTCAAGGACCTGGGTGTTTCTAACATCATGGAAGCAGCTGACACTTCTGAAACTCACCCAAGGACACTGAATATTTTTTAAATACAATGGAAATTTAAACATTTCTTTCTGTGCCACACAATGGATGGCTCTCCTTAAGTGAAGAAAGCGTCAATGGGCTTTTGCCCAGCACATGGAGCTGTAATCCAGAGAGAAGGAAACGTAGAAATTTATTATTAAAATAAAAGAATGGACTATGCAGTGAAATCTGTATGGTTCTGTGCAAAGAGGTGTTTTGCCAGCCTGAACTATATTTAAGAAACTTTGTAAAAATTAAAAATGTATATAGCTGTGAGTTTAAACAAAACCACAAACAGACAAACAAGAAAAAAAGCTTTTATTGGTGTTTTCAGTTTGAAAGAGCTTTTAGCAAGGTTGTGCTTTTCATTGTGCTCTGTATGTATATAAATATATATATATACACATTAGTCATATCAGCTCTGTTTCCTCCCCAACAAAAGAGGCTTTTCTTCTTAATTACTTGTGGTAAACAAAGACATGGGATTTTCTTACATGGGATTCTCATTTGTAGGAGGATGTGATGTCCCACAGAAGACCCAGACGGTCTGTGTGGCCTATTTCCCCCGTCAGGTTGCACAGGTGCATGCAAGAGCATTCTTAGGAGACCATTGTTTTGAAAAACTTTGACTCGTATGTGTTAGCCTTCATGAGATTGCAGTACAGAGATGGGTCCCCAAAGTGGAATGTATTTACAGCTTGTTAAATTAGAGACATGCACACACAGAGAATCAGCAGGGAGAAACAAAAATACAAGTCCCATTCTGTAGCTCTGGCCCTTTGAATATGTTTAGGAAGAGTTGCTTCCCATTTCAGGGCCCTGCCAAAAAAAGAAGAAAGCTTGCCTTTGGTGGGGCTATGCCCCGTGGAGTAAATACGGCTCTGTGTTCCCTAGCAGCTGCGGGAGGGTTTGGCCGATGAAGTACCTGCTCAGCTTAGCTAATCAGATTGAAGGAAGACATGTGTCTTTCCTTTTTGTTTAAGCACTCGGTCCCTTATTTATCAGTAAGCAGGTTTTTAAAAAATTTTTGTATCATTTATGGGATCAAACAAATGATTGTCTGAAAATATCACTTTTTGTGAATTTGTATATCTGGTCACCAAATGATGAATATTATAGAAGAATGGGGGAAGAAAAGGATAGAACATTAAAACTGCTTTGCATGGGTTTTCTGGGAAATTAGGATAACTTCACTGAGAAGACATTGAATGGAAATTATTCACCCATTTTAAATTGGTGACCTAGGGATCAGAGATTTTTCTTTCCAATAGCTTGTCATTTTCTCATTTCTCTTCTCATTTTCAGGAAAGTTTTGAGTGTTATAAGGTGGAAGGAAACATAGTAGCAACGGTTACTTTATATTTTGTCTTTCAAAAATTATTGCATTACCAAGAAACAGTAGCCAAAGATATTTGAAGATCATGTCCCTCGGCTCCATTGTGGGTTATTCTAGAAATCCAGTCTTAAATCTCTCTGCTAAAGTGGACATTCCTCATAAAAATTGTCCAGCTGCCTGGCTCTTTTGCAGTAACAGCCTTTGATTACTGAATCCCTACACTCAAACTATAGTGATGTATCAGTGTTTGAGAGTGACCTCTAGAAAAAAGAAAAGTGTTTTTAGAAATGCATAAAAGTCATCCCCAAATCCTATTGCTTATCTTGGGTTAAATTTGAGAGTGATTCTCTGTATATAAATATGTGAAATATTATTATCTCAACTTAGCACACGTGAAGCAACATTTCTGTCCTACAGAGAGGTGTCATGGTAAGATTTCATTCCCAATTCATTGTTTCATAGAGCTATGATCAGGCCATTTCTGCAAGCAGTGTATGACCCCACCTGAGCAACCACAAATAGGCTCTCCGTGAAACTACAAAGGAAGTGATGTGTGGCACCCATGCTGGTTTCGTCTGTCTGTAATGTGAATTCCAGTATTTGTTTAGTATTTCCAATTGTCTCCTGCTAGCAATATGTACAGTAACGCGTCAGGCTTGTGACATTTGAATAAGGAAAAACAGAGTTCCTGTTAAGTGAATAACTTTAGCTTTTACAGGGGATTATGATCAAAAGTGATTTAGTACATCTTAAATGATATCTTATTTCTACATGGAAAGAAGTTATAGAATCTTCATAGAGTTCTATGAGAAAAAAATATACTTGCTATCTATGAAAAAGAGAAAAAAGAAAAAAAATGAGAAAAATAAGAAAAAAAAAATCGTTTCCTAGGCTTTTATTCTTGATCTTCAAAGGCACGCAGGGTTTAATGGTTCCTTGGGTTATTATTTTGCAATTTTGTTTTTTATTTTGCCTTAAGTAATGATAGAAGATATATATGGCCGGACACATATGTATAAACTTTTCAGCAGCATTTTTAATAATAAAATATCACAGTATTTTCTAATGCTTTGTGCAAATAATTATGCGTCCGTTCTTTCTTGGTAGGTGGCGTGTTTTATTTACTTTTGTTGTTCTTTGAATGCCTTTTTCTTTGTAAAAGCTAAGTGATGCAGCTGACATAGGCTAGAAATGGATAAATACATTTGGTAATGGGATGATTTCTTTAGCTTTGGCCAGCTGCACAGTTGAGGAGACTCTGCTGGCCTGATTTTGGAAAACCAAGCCGTGTTTGGTGAAGCACCTCAGATGACACTGCCTGAAACGGAGTGTTTGGATTTGTTATATCTACCCCTGCTCATTCTTGTGTCACTGTGTTTGGAATTGTGGTTGACAAAACACTTTAAAATAGCCTTAGGTGAGTAAACTTTCAAGTGACAGCAAGAAATTCTGCTGAATGAAACTCAAGAGGCAGAAAATCACTAACATACCAATGGGAGCCCATTTGTCAATTCCTTCCTGTGCATCCAACCATCGCGACCTTATTTGACTTTCACAGTAGCCTTAAGGGACACGCACATGCATTGCTCCCCTTTCATAATGGAAGATGTTCAGAGGAAACTAGCCCCTATTAGACAGGAGAACTTGATGGATAACATGATAGTATATCCTCATAGCCCAAATCTTTTCACCAAGAAGTTAACACGGCAAACGCTTGTAAGTCAAGGCCTTGCATGTTGTGATAATCCTAGCTAAGTATCAGAGAAAGAAAGATAGCAAGGACCGGGACTCTCTGACATATGTGAACTCCTAAATTCTTCAGATGTTGTTTGCCTCAATCATGTTGTGAAGGCACACAGGAGAAATACACACACACATATATATATATACACACACACATCCTATATATGCATTATGTATAGAATCATGCACAGCATATTTTTGACAAATGCAAATAGCATATATGATGACAGTCTCATGAGATTATAATACCATATTTTTATTGTACCTTTTCTATGTTTAGATACACAAATACTTATCATTGTGTTACAGTTGCCTAGGGTCTTCTCTCCAGTCATGTGCTGCACGGGTTTGTAGTCTGGAAGGACTAGGCTATACCATAGAGCCTAGGAGTACTGTAGGCTGCACCTCGAGGTTTGTGTAAGTACGCTACATGATGTTTGCACAACGATGAAATCACCTAACGATACATTTCTCAGAATTTATCCCTATTGTTAAGTGATGCATGACTGTACATGTATACATTATATGCACTGTATATGCACACATACATATATGCATATATATTACATATGTAAATATATACATAGACATCACATACTTAAATTCCTGAAGATGCCAATTCCATTAAACATATATATACACACACATATATATGTGCACACACACTCATATATCCACACACATCTATAACACATTTAATGTGTTCATATATACATTCCTATGCATGTGTGTGTATACATATATATAAAATACATTAGTTCTCTTTATCTGTGGAATCACATTCTGCAATTTCAGGTACTGTGGACAACTGTGGTCTAAAAATATGCGAGTACAGTTCAATGAGATATTTTGAAAGAGACCACACTCACATAACTTTTATGACAGTATATTGTTATAAATGTTCTATTTTATTAGTTATTGTTCATCTCTTACTGCCTCTAATTTATAAACTTTATCAAAAGTGTATATATATAATAAAATACATAGTATATAAAGGGTTTGGAACTATCTGTGGTTTCAGGTATCCACTGAGTTTTGAACGCATCCCCCTTGGAAAAGGGCCATTACTGAATATACACACACATAGACACACATGCATATATACATACACATAATTTACACAGATATATTCATAGATATGCATGCACTTAAATCTCAGCATTTGCATTAAACACATATAAACATACATGTATATACACACATATATACTTATACATATTTAATTGAATGTCATCTTCAGGCATTCAAAGTCTAATTTTTAGCAAATTTCAGCTGAAGGGAGAATCACTCTTGTTTTGACTATTTTGTGCATTCTTGTTCATTATGAATAACTCAAGGATGCTAAAAAATACATGCATTCATTCATTCATTCAACAATCCTTTACTGGATATCTCCACTGTCCCAGGCCCTGTGCTGGGCTGGTGTTAAAATTGAAGAAAAAACTTCTCACATCATAAACCTCAAGGGGAAGGCAGAGAAACACAGAAGCAAGGAGAGGCAGGGGGTGCTGGAGATGGAGATGGCACCCATGCTAATAAGTGGTGCTAATAAATGTCTGGACACTGCCCTTAACCTAGTCTGTGAAGATTGGGAACATATTCTGTCTGAAGAAACCTAAGCCAGGCCTTTCCAACTCCGTAGAAAAAATGACAGTGGGTGGTGTGTTGTGGGGAGGATAGAATTCCACACCTTTGAAGTGAGAAGACAGGAAGTTGGGGAACCATGCTCCTGCATCCTGGGTGAAAAATTCAAGGTATTTTTTAGAAAGGTGTGAAATATGAGGCAGAAAGAAACTGGCTGATAAAAAACCTCCAAAGGCAAAGCAGGGAGTTTGGGCTTTGTCCCAAAGTCAGGGAGATGCCAAATGATTGCACCAAAGTGGTGTATGAGTGCAGTTGGGACATTTAGCAGTAATTCTCAAAAATTCACGTTCTTAGGAACATGTAGGACGTCTGCTTCAAGTGCAGATCCTTATTCAATTGTGTTGTGGTGAACCTGTGTCTGCATTTACAATGAGCTCTCAAAGTGGTGCACATGTTGCCGATTCTCAACTAACCCCAACTCTTTTAGGTTGCAAAGGATGGAGAACTGTCCACTTTAGAAGTAACCATGAGGGTAGTTTGTATCAGAGTAAGAGGGCTCTGGATACAAGGAAAGCATTAAGGAGGTAGAACAATCTGTTTGAGAAATTAATGACTGTCCTCTTTTCAAGGGTGATTGAGACAGTGATAATAAGTAAGAAAGCAAAAAAATACAATAAAAACATTGCATCATTTTATAGCTGCATGTACCAGAACTGATTAGGTGCAGTTATCAAATACCACCTGGAACCGCATCTGAAGTCAAGTTTGGGTTTAGGAACTTGTTTCAACAGAGGGAGGGCATACACGGAGAACGATGAGCTACCTTGGAGAGGGGTTCAGATGGGCTGGTCAAGGGTTTGGGCTTAGACTGGGTTGTTTTAGAAGTGCTAAGAGGAGCAAGAACGTGTTCCTGGATTGGTTGCTATCAGGATAATGGGATGTCAATAACCTTTAGCCAGAAAGTCACAGGACCAGAGCATGACTAGCATTCTTTTTGGTAAAAATAAGCAGTGGAAGAGAAGGGGATTTGGGGTCATTTTTAGTGGTTACATATTGTTCTTTTTTCTGTCTCATCCCATGCTGGCTGTGGGCTGCCTTCCTCTGATGTTGAAGTTCTTTCAATTATTTTTATGTGCAGCCAGATGCACCTTGACTTAGCCATTAATTAGCAGGCTAGTTCCAGCAGCCAGATATGAAGGCAGTTTTTTCTGTTCTTTCTCAGAACTTCCAGAATATGTACTCATATGTCCCATCTCCCAGGCCATCTGGTTCAAAAAAATCTAGGTTATGCTAAGGAAGTAAAAGTGACACTTGCTCTGCAAATTCTCGTTATTATATTGAAAGAAATGGGGATACAGGAAAAGGTCCACTGTAACTCTACCCGTCTCTAAACTGACCATCCGTGTAAATACTTAGAACACCCAGAAATAATCCTGTTTCCTCTAGAGACAAGAGAATTAGGGAAAATGAGATAAATTAGCCAGGGGAAAACCCTGGCTGGAATTAACAGGTGACATTTATTAAAGGGAAATGTTCACACTAGTTCTTGAGGTCACTGGTTCCTAAACAGGCTGGAGAGGGAGTCTTTGGAGACTAAGACGAATTGCCAACAGCCACAGCTGGAAGGATACCCACAAGAAAAATCTTTCTCAGCCCCAGGCCCTAAACACAGGGCCTTGGACTCAGAAGAAAATAAATGGCGAGATGTATTTCTGGCACCCTAAAATAGAACCCTAAAAATTCCCATAAAAACTGACAAATCAAACGGTACCTAATTTTGAATATTACAACCATTATTATGCTTCATTTTTATGCAATATCTCTTTCTACGAGGATATACATTATGAACACAGCTTTCAAACTAACATGATTGGGCTGCCTGTGTTATTGGGTTTCAGGTGTTACTTCTAGCAGAGCAATTACAGTTTTCAAATTATAATAATAGAAAAGAACATAACAATTCATAAGGATATGCATTACATACAGACAAACTTTTCAAACAAATGCTTAAGAGATTTTCTAAAAGCATTGAGTAAACCATTTACAGAGCAATGACTTGTTTTAAAACTTTCAAATAATCATCAAAATGTGTTGTTCTGCATAGGTTATATGCATTAATCATTTAATCCTTTTACCAGTCCCAGGGTGTAGACCGTCTCATTTTTCATATGAGGAAACTAGGGTACAGAAGATTAAACGAATTGCTCAAGGTTGCAGTCTTAGAACATAAAATATCTAGTATTCGCAATCATCTCGTTTTGCTTTTAAAAGCATGTGCTTGTCAACTATTCTCTAACACACACAGTTATTGGAGAAATGTATGCCTCCCTGTAGACATTTTGGGGAAGGAAAAAAAAATCACTATAATCTCTCCGTGTCTTGAGAACAATGATAGCTTTAAATCTTAAAACTCGTCATGTACACACACAGACACACACATACACACTCACAAACACAGAATAGATTCAGAGTGCTTATAGATTTTGTAGAGTGCCCGTTTAAGACACAGTTTCTCAGTTTTACCTGTGATTTTACTTTACTTGTGATTTGTTTTTCTTTGTGCTCATTTTTGCTGAAATGGCACTTTAAAACCCTCGTTGTGCCTGCATCTCATCTGAATGCACACAGAGAGTGCATGGAACTTAGAAGATTAAGGTTAGACAGCACAAAGGAGATACAGGTGCCTACGGAAACATTGTGAATAATGCTTAACATAGAAGAAAGCAGGCTTGGATTGCTACAGAATGTACCCCAAAATGCATTAAATAGGAATGGCTTTCAAAAGCAGCACTCTTTGAATGAGATGAAACCCCAGGACACCTGCTCCTAGCCAATGATGTCCATGGGCTGCCTAACCTGTGTGACAAGTGCACACACTTTGTGAAATATGTGACTATTATCATCACCCCACCATCCCCAATGCATTGTGTCATCCCCATCAGACCACAGGCAAAACCCCTTTTCTCCAGACTTGGGCAATGAGAGAAACCGTTATCTCCCTACTTGACTGCTTCAGAATCTCCTTCCTCTGTCCTCAAATACCATTAGAAGAACATTCAGCAGCAGACCCAGGGCAGATCCCCACCTCCAAACCCAACCACTTTGGTTTAATGTTGTCATTTAGGAAGAGTGATTCCACCTTAAAGATCTACCAAATATTTAAGTAAGAATACATGTAAGTGTGAAGATTTCATATATTTAAGTTTTCAATGTGCAGTATTTTTCATCCTGTCCTTCCCCACCTCTGAAATCTAAATTTCTGTATGCTGGCTTGCTCCTGAGAGAAAAAGAAATTTAGCAGGATACACGGTCACTGTTTGTACCCTTTAGCCACAATTTTCTTATAAACTTAAGTGGAACCCATTATATAACAAGTTTTAACTTTGTTCTTCCATCCCAGGGAATTGTTTTTCAAACTCAATTAAGTGTATCTTATGCACTAGCAGAAACAAGGTACAAACTAATGTTTTAAGATGTGTCACCCTTAATTTAGGGGTATATATAAAATAGTTTGTAATATGGAGGGCTAACATTTTGTATTTTCAATTAATTATTTGAGTGACCAAGGAAAATAAGAATTTATAGCATGTCTGCATAAAAATACTCCAAATTATGTGAGTCTTTTATGAGCCATGTATGCTGGAGAAAAAATACTAATATTTCCTTTTTAAAAAAAGAAGAGTAAGCTGACAGTTATTGTCTAAAATGGACCCTGGAAATATTATTCCAATACTAAGCTAATAAGAAGAATGCATGGTTTTGACTTCTCTCATTTTGAAGCAATGGGCTTCAACTTCAAAATTATGCTATTTATGTAGGTGATGTAGGTGTTTACTGTAAAAACAATTCAGAGGAAACATGGCATTCACTCGTGAGCCATGTAAACGAAATCTCACAGTTACCTTGTCCTCTGCAGAGCTTTAACCCCTTGGATTTCCATGAAAGCTAATTTAATAGAATGAGCATTCACCCTGCAGCCAAAACTTCTAGAACATATGGATTATCGTCTTGTTGTCTAGTCCAAGATACCATAGAAAGCCTTTTATTTAATTCTCTCATTTACCATGACATGTTTTATGGCCTATTTAAATAGACAAAAATATCAGCACCACATAATGCAATATTTCTATTAAATAGTGGCGTAAATTTGACTTTTGGTATATTAACCCACCATATAATTACTATAAACAGATACCACAGTAATCCCTTTAACAAATAAATAGTGTACAGTTTGAGCCTATCCTAGTTTTATTCTTCATAGATGGGCAAATGTTCACAAAATTGTACCCTGTAGCAGTTGTCCTGAATTGATAGGACTTGGGATAATAGTTCAATTTCATACCCTTGGCCGGGCGCGGTGGCTCAAGCCTGTAATCCCAGCACTTTGGGAGGCCGAGACGGGCGGATCACTAGGTCAGGAGATCGAGACCATCCTGGCGAACACGGTGAAACCCCGTCTCTACTAAAAAATACAAAAAACTAGCCGGGCGAGGCGGCGGGCGCCTGTAGTCCCAGCTACTCGGGAGGCTGAGGCAGGAGAATGGCGTAAACCCAGGACGCGGAGCTTGCAGTGAGCTGAGATCCGGCCACTGCACTCCAGCCCGGGCGACAGAGCCAGACTCCGTCTCAAAAAAAAAAAAAAAGAAAACAATTTCATACCCTTTTTAAGTTATTGATCTTATTTCCTATCTTAATATAGAGGCATTTTTTGCATTTTAATTTTTTCTCCTTTCTTAGGTTTAGTAGTTTCCTTTCTTAGGTTTAGTGTATAATATTAAACCCTTTTTTTTCCCCTCATTTTCTTTCCTTTTTTCTTCTTTTTTTAGACTAAGTCTCATTCTGTTGCCCAGGCTAGAGTGCAGTGGTGCAATCTTGGCTCACTGCAACCTCCGCCTCCCTCGTTCAAGGGATTCTCCCGTTTCAGCCTCCCGAGTAACTGGGATTACAGGGACACGCCACCATGCCTGGCTAATTTTTGTATTTTTTAGTAGAGATGGGTTTTCACCATGTTGACCAGGCTGGTCTTGAACTCCTGACCTCAAGTGATCTACCCACCTTGGACTCACAAAGTGCTGGGATTACAGGCGTGAACCACCGTTGCCTGGCCTTTTTCTCATTTTCTTCTACATTGGTATAGTCTGTGGGCTACTCAGCAAGAAAAACTCAATGTTTTCCTTACAAAATAATAATAATAGTAGAAGTGATTATGGTGATTATTATGATGATAATAATATAGATCAATGACAGCTTCCCACCATAAAAATAAAAAGGGAAATCAGAATGGGCATGTTTAAAGTATAGATGAAGGCAGAGACATTTGACAATGTGAAATTGGGAAGCACTGTAGAAGCAGGATCAAGTGAAAGGCAAGACAACATGATCTGGAAGAAACTGTATTCCCCAGAGAGGAAGAGGAAGGGAAACGCAGAAAGAGGGTTCTCCCTGGGAAGGGAGTATTCCAGGTTGTCCTAAAATTCCCCGTTACAGGAGCACGTTGTCTGCATAGCAACCTTTGTCTGATGAGTCTCTTTTCCTTGCAATCAAAAATCCAGGATAAGCCATGAGTATCGACACAAAAGTTATTCATGACTCAAGAGCTGGTTGGATGTTCATAGATTTTACAACTCTTCTCTTCCCCCTATATTTTATCCCTGTTGCTGCAAGGTGTTGAAGCACGTTATCAAGAATACCATTAGCTCTGGTGAAAGGCACATGAGAGGAGAAATTAGAAATAAGTGAATGATAGGAGTATTCCATCTCGTCCGTCCACGTAGCACATTTTCCTTTAAACAAATCTTCTTTAAACCAGTTTTCCTTTAAATAAGTCTCACTCGATATTCTAATTCCATGAACATCACACCTACATCTTTCTCCACTGGGCTTCAGATCAATTTCTTCAGTCTATTACACATCCCATTTGGGATAAGCTTCCTTATGTTTATTTCCAAACTGCAATAACAAAATCACCTGAGAAGGTGGTTGACACTTCATTATTAACCCAGTTCTGCAGTTGGTTTTAGTGATTGCTCCCTAAGACCAGTGGAGGGTCAAAATGACATGAAGGCAAGGAAGTTCCCACCTGTTTTCTTCTAATAGCAAGACCAGTTTAAAAACAGCAAGGTAGCTTCTTTCAACCAGCTGATTCGGATTGGAGCAGACAGTTAATTTATCGGAATGAACATATGTCAGCAGCACTCTGAAAACACCAGCACCCAACAGAAAGCTTAATGTGGTTTGAGTTCTGAACAAACACCTCTTAGGTGCAAGTGAAAAATATTTCTATTTGTTGCCAGCCCATTGCAAAGACAACAATAGAAAAAGATCAGTGGAAATTATAGTTTCTAAATGGGAAGTGTTTATGCAGAATGCCTATTTGTATTATGCATTATCTGAATGTAAAACCAGCTGCTAGCCTGCCCACTTTGTAGGGAATACAAACACCATGAGATCTGCACTGTGCCCAATGGGGAAAGGGGAGAAAATGCATCTCATAGCAGCTCCTCAATGACCCTTTATTTAGGATTGAGCTAATTGAGGAAACTACTTTCCGGCCTAAAACATGAAGCATAAATGCATTGTTTCTTGGTGGAATGGATGATGACATTACTAGCTGGTCTTTCCTAAGATGAGTCTGCTAAGGAATACGTGATAAGGCATTTTCTGAAAGAATTGTAAATAAAGGCAGCATATTTGAGGTCATATATTTTTACTACCCGATCATACATTGATAATAAAAAATAAATAAGTATAGGTAAAGTCTTCCTTTGTCAACAGTGGGAATAAATCCACGCTCTACCTGGGAGGGGAAAGGCTTGCAGCACTGTGCTAAAGGGCTTTGTTACATTCACCTGTAAAGCGTGCATCTAAATAGTAGCAAAACATCTGCTTGCCAAGGACCAGAATCAGCTAGCTTGGGTTATTCTCCTCCACTAGCAGCGGAAGCTCAAGTTACCCTACAGTAGACCCCCAATCTCTATATGCTTATCTGCTCACCAGGGAGAGCGTTTGGCCAGCTTGCACCACGGGGTCCAGTTAAACATACAACAAAATTGCAGATTTGAGAATTTGTCATCAACTCATAAAAAATCTCAAAGGATCCAGGGTTATCTGATTCATTGTCAAGTCTGCTTTTAAGTAATATTTGAAGGAAGGAGGTGCCATAACTCTAGGCTGCTGACTTCTAGGAACTCTGCTTAACACGTTGGCAGAATTTTTTTAAAAAAGTAATTATCTTTGTTCATTTGGCATCTTTACAGCAAGCACACAACTAGGGCCTGTGGGAATAAAACAGAAATAGAAGAGCATACCTTGTTTCTGTCCCGTAGGAGGAAAGAAACTGCCTGATGCATAGTAGGAAACTGTCCCGTAGGAGGAGAGAAACTGCCTGATGCACATCTAGAGTGCAGATGCGCCTTAAGGAAACAGGGAACAGAGAAAGTTTAGAAGATTATACTGGACTAAGTTTAGAGGAGGAGATAAACCAAACAAGGGTAAACTCAGGGTAGTGGGGAGGTGGGAATCTCAGACACGATGCGCATGGTCTTCAGGGAAGGAAAGAAAAACCACTGAAGTTTCATCCCCATAATTTTTCCCCCAAAATAAAAATTTAAAATTTAAAAGCCAGTCATGCACTCTGCTGACATACCTGATGAAGAGACTGACTTTGTTCTTCCCTAATCATTGAGTCAAGAAGTTTGTAACCCAGCTCCATTTGGCAGTCTGACCCTATACTTTGTGGTATTTTATTTTATGCATTTTCTTTTTAATGAGGAAACGGAGGCTCTGCCTGGAGACAAGGTAACTCATCACCCAAATTCACTTTCTTGGGCAATTTCCAAGTTACCACCAAGGCCACATCGTGATGTGGATAGACAAAAATATTTCTATCCACTTTGAGAATTACATTTTTTACTAGCTTGGTGTGGAGAGCAAGATGTCCTTCCCTCTTTCTTCTTTCTTTCTCCCTTCTGCACTTACTTCTCTGCTATTTCTTCCTCTTCCCGATAAACATCCTTATAATCTCCCTGGGAAGATGAAGAGATGACATTGAGAAATATATCATTATGGCAATTTTCCAAGAGTTTTATGGAACACAAAGTTACTGGAATTCGTTCACGTTTTTATCAGTAAGAAGCCTTAACATATATTCATGTGTAATAGTGAGTAAAGCACAAGGTCATATAACATAGCATTCTAGTCTTGTACTGGCTATCATATGTGCATGTGTGTTCGTGTGTCTGCATGCATGTGTGTGTGAAAAAACTTATATTGTGTACAATATATAGATACATACTGTATGCATACATATCCAGTATACCTGTGTATATACACACACATACACTCAAAAATAATTATACATAAAGCTCTCTAGAGCATACGAACTTTTCTTTTGAAACACGATTGCATATTTGTTCTGACTGACTCTTGCAAATGCTACAAACGATATTTCAAAGTGAACCTTTACTTTCTTTGGGATTTCTTGGATGATCTTTGATAAGCACAATCTCAGGGAATTAGAAGCACAATCTTTTTCCTTTTTTAACTTTTAAAAATTAAACTTCTTGTTTAGAATACTTTTAGATTGACAGAAAAGTTGCGAAGATAGTACAGATTGTTCCCATACACCTTGCACCCAGATTCTCCTATGTTTTAATTGTACACTGACAAATAACATTCATATCCACTTATGGGGTACAAAGCGATGTTGTGATATATGCATTCAGTGTGGACTCATTGATCCAAGCTCATAAGCATATCTCTCACCCCAAAACTTACTATTTATCCCTCCTGTCTAGCTGAAATTTTGTATCCTTGGATTTATACCACCCCATTCCTCTTATCCATGCCCCCGGTAAACACCACTCTATTTTATGTTTCTATGAGTTGGGCTTTTTCATAGACTCCACATGTAAGTGAGATCATGCAGTGTCTGTCTTTCTGTGTCTGGATTATTTCACTCAGCATAACACCCTGTATGTTCATGCATGTTCTTGAAAATGACAGGATTTCCTTCTCTTTAAAGTCGGGATAGTGTTCCATCGTATAGACATACCACATTTTCTTTAGTCATTCATCTGTTGACATTGTTCATTTCAAAGTAAAGTAAGCCTACACTAACAAGGAAAACGAGGATACTTGGGATGTGTGACTAGTCTTTTAATACTAGCATCTTTTTGGCCTATCTAGTGACATGAATGATGGCACTCTGCCTCTATCAAAGTCATTAGTTCACACCCATGTAGCAAACTCTTCATGTTCATGTTATTCTCCCAGCTTCATAAGAGCCATTACTTGCAAATGTAAAAAATATATATACTATATGTATAGTAAAAGCATATATACTATATACAATATATACTATATAAATATATATCCCATATAAATATATACACTATATATAGTATATAGTATCTAAACATACTATATACACTTTATATATAGTGTCTAAATATACTACATATAGTCTACATACACAGTATCTAAATATACTATATATATAGTATATATTGTCAATTTGCCACAATGCAGTTACACTTACATCTATATTGTCTCTTGAAAGAAAAACCAATGAACAACTTCCACTTTCTACTTTAGATATTATTTTTATTGCCTAAGATTTTATGCACACATGCACACTTGAAGGAGTATATTATGTATGGCTAAGGATGTGTTTGTGTAAAATAAATACTATAAAAATATAGTATGTGTGTCACACACACAGACACACACACATGCATGTGTGTGTGTATGTATAAGTAACATAATCTCACCAATGACACAAACTGAATATGCTGCTAAGATTAATTGTACTAAAATCTGACTCTATAATAGAAAATTTTTCTGCCATAAGTAAACCAAATCAATGTGTTAATGAGTAGTCCCTGAGGTATCTACAATAGACAATAGAACATACAATTTTCCAAAAGTTTTACGGAACACAGTTACTGGATTTTTTCCCAATTTTCCTGATCAGTAGGAAGCCTTAAGATATATTCACTATAGTGTAACCTATTATACACACGTGGAGTATGTTTTCCTAAGCCATTAAAGATGCTTCATATGAAGTTTATGAGGAGCCTTTGAAAAGTGTGTCAGTATAAGCAAAGTACACATTTTGTGATAGGTGAAAAAGCTTCACATCTGAAGCCAGCCTGATGTGAATGCCAAGGTCCCACCCTTACCAGCTGTTTAATCATGAATAAATGACTTACTTTCTTCCTCTTTGCCCTTGTAGGGCTTTAGGATTAGCATATCATTAATACATGTACCACAGAACTTAAAATTAAAATTTAAAAAAGAATATCATGTACATGATATGAATACTATAAATAGATTTAGGTATCCCTATTTATTTCCCGCATGTCCATTCATATTATAATTGGAAAGAAGTATTGCAGCAGAGAAATAAAATAACAGAAATAAAATAACAGAAAATAAAATAACAGAAATAAAATAAATGCCGCCACGTTCCATGAAGCAACGCGAGTGTCCCAGTAGATGGAGCTATCCGCTCTGCGTCAGGAGAGGCAGCAAGAATTTCAGGTGGAAATGGGGGAGGCTGAATGGATAATGGAGGGTGTGAGTAGGGAGTGTGTTGAAATAAGAAGTGACAACCCAAGTGGCATGACTTCCTATCTATCTTCCTGAAAACCCAATTAAGGCACTTCTCACTGTCATGCGTATGCGAGTAGAGCTGCCTGACAGGTGAGCTTACTTTCAAGAGGAAGAGTCTATGGATTTGTAGAATTCCTTCCAGCTCCATGAACAGTTCTTTCCATTCCACTTCCCAGAGGAAACAGAAGCGCCAGTCCAGCCTGGATTTTACTGTCAATCAGCAGGGAAATGGAACCTTTGACACCAGTATATGAATATATATTTTGTTAATATCCTTGGATTCATAGTAGGTCCTCTGGGAGGAATGGGGAGGAAAAATTCCAAAATATTTCATTGGAAAATTTCAACATCTCAAACTAGAACAATTTCCACTATGTTGTACACTGATTGGAGAATGATTATGTTTAGTGCTCGTAAACTCGGTTCTGGGAAAACATGATAGTCATTTCAAAATGATGGGAAGAGGCATACACAAATATATTATTCTCAACTTCCGCTCTTTATAGCATGGGAGACCCTGAATTGGAACATGTCTGGTTTTGCTTGTTTGTTAGTGTTTTTTACAGAGAATGTATTTTATTTTATTTTATTTTTCAAATTTCAATAGGTTTTTGGGCAACAGGTGGTGTTTGGTTACACAATTAAGTTCTTTAGTGGTGATTTCTGAGATTTTGGTGCACCCATCACCCGAGCAGTGTACACTCTACCCAATGTATAGTCTTTTATCCCTCACCATCCACCTCCCGCCCTTTCCCTTGAGTCTCAAAAGTCCTTTTTTTTTTTTTTTTTTTTTTTTTTTTTTGAGAAAGAATCTCACTCTGTCTACCAGGTTGGAGTGCAGTGACAAGATCTTGGCTCACTGCAACCTCCACCTCCCAGGTTTAAGTGATCCTCTTGCCTCTGTCTCCCGAGTAGCTGAGACTACAGATGCATGCCACCAAGCCCGGCTAATTTTTATGTTTTTAGTAGAGTCGGCGTTTCACCATGGTGGCTGGGCTGCTCTCAAACTCCTGACCTGAAGTGATCCGCCAACCTTAGCCTCCCAAAGTGCTGGGATTACAGACATGAGCCACCAGTGCAGCCCACTGTACCATTCCTATGTCTTTGCATCCTCATAGCTGAGCTTCCACTTATGAGTGAGAACATATGATATTTGGTTTTCCATTCTTGAGTTACTTCACTTAGAATAATGGTCTCCAATTTCATCCAAGTTGCTGCAAACGCCATTATTTCATTATTTTGTTCCTTTTTATGGCTGAGTAGTATTTCATGGTGCATATATATATCACACTTTCTTTATCCACTCATTGATTGAAGGGCATTTGGGCTGGTTCCATATTTTTGGAATTGCAAATTGTGCTGCTATAAACATACATGTGCAAGTATCTTTCTCGTGTGATGACTTCTTTTCCTCTGAGTAGATACCCAGGAGTGGGGCTGCTAGATCAAATGGTAAATCTACTTTTAGCTCTTAAAAGAATCTCCACACTTTTTTCCATAGGGATTGTTCTGGATTACGTTCCAACCAACAGTGTAAAACTGTGCCCTTTTCACCGCATTCATGCCAACATTTATTATTTTTTTGTTATCATTATGGCCATTCTTGCAAGAGTAAGGTGGTATCACATTGTGGTTTTGATTTGCATTTCCCTGATCACTACGGTGTTGAGCATGTTTTCATATGTTTGTTGGCCATTTGTATATCTTCTTTTGAGAACTGCCTACTCATGTACTTAGCCCACTTTTTGATGGATTTGTCTGTTTTGTGTCACACAGAAGATCACGTCCAGTAAAAGCTCTGATGCTGATGTAGTCTCTATTACATTTCTCATTGGAAATTTCATATGAAATTCTATTTCACCTTGCAATTTATTTTTTGATGTCAGTAAAAAATTTTATCCTAAGTTGGAATATGTTGACACTTGTAGTTCTTTAAAGAGGTACGGATTTTAAAGGTGAGAGACTGACATCGTGAAGCATCAAATGATTTGTTCAGATGTTTGTTTTCTTAAACTTGGTCTCACCAAGGGTTGTTTATTTAGTGATGTTTACATGCCTGGCTGTTCCAAGCTTGTGGAACACACACAGTGTTAAATAGAAGAAGAGCTTATAGGCTGGGCACGGTGGCTCATGCCTGTAATCTCAGCACTTTGGGAGGACAAGGCGGGCGGGTCACCTGAGGTCAGGAGCTCGAGGCCAGCCTGGCCAACATGGTGAAACCTCATTTCTACTAAAAACACAAACATTAGATGGGTATGATGGTGTGTGCCTGTGGTCCCAGCTATGTAGGAGGCTGAGGTAGAAGGGTCACTTGAACCCAGGAGGTAGAGGTTGCAGTGAGCTGAGATTGTGCCACTGCACTCCAGTCTGGTGAAAGAGTGAGACCCTGTAAAAAAAAAAAAAAAAAAAAAAAAAAAGGATGTGAACAATCAGAAAAGGAAATAAAGAGGTAGCTTCAAACTGGTAAGGATTTTTAATTGTACAGGGTTTCATAATGCAGACTTGAAAAGGGATTGTCCAGGAAAAGGTGACATTGGAGCTGAATCCTAAAGGCTGAGAAGAAACCCACATTGTAGGGGGGAAGGAAATGTTCAGATAGAAGAGGACCTATTAGGGTTGGCCAGGACCTTTGTGGGAATCAAAGGATGTTTCCATGGACTGGAATGTGGAGGAGATGGTAGCTTAAAAGGTGAAGTTGCAAAGCTGAGCCAGGACAATGACCTTATCATCCTGGTGAGAGATTGATGGATTATTTTAAGTCCACTGGGGAACTACTGATTTAAACAGAATAGTGACCTAAGGCATATATCAACAGAGCTCCTCAAAGCTATGCAGAGGGAAGAAGGTGAGGGGAGAGGGCAAGACAGTCTGTGGGGAGATCAACTGAAGCTCCCAAATGAGTTTGCAAGGGGATTGTTCCCTGTCTTCAGATGAGACTTTAGCTGTGGGTCTCATATTGAGGGCGGCCTTCTGAGAGAGCCTGAGGCAGATGACCCAGCTAAACCATGCCCAGACTCCTAACACACAGAAACCATGAGATAATAAATGTATTGCCTTAGGTCACAAATTCCTGATGCAGTCCTAGAGAACAACTAGGTTGCAGGGGAACAGGTAGAATCTCAGGTTTAGCTGGGCAGGTGGCTACATAAATGGGTTTGGAAAAACAAAGTCAAGCACTTAATCATTGAAGAGAGTAAATAAGAATTAGGGAATAGGTTTCAAGGATCAAAACTTTGTCCCATAATTTGGCTACAACATCTGAGTCTCTTGCATTTCCTTTCTCGTTTCTGTCCTATTTGGTTCACTGTGCAGACCACCTGCATATGCCAAACACTAACTTCAAGGTCCCCTTGTCTCCAAATGCAGAGACCTTCCTGCCCTTTCCTGTGGTGCCTATTTCTGTTGCTCTTGACAAATTGAGGGATGCATCAGGATAGTTTTGATGCTAGAAAAAAGTAATAGGGTCCCTACCACTGGATGTGCATCTTGTGGGTGAGTGATTGAGTCATATATGGGAACACATTAGAAGGGGCTCGGTTGATATAGCTGCTATTGTTGTCAGGAAGAAGCTACCCTAGAGTATAAATCAGCAATTCACAATCTTCCTCTAATAAAATTACCATGAATTAGGTCTTTTCAATCAACAAGAGGTGTCATCCATTGATGGGGTTATAAATAAATTCTGGAACCAACTTACGCAAATAGTAATTTTGCTTCCCTAATCAAAACCTACTCAGGTTGGGGATAGCACTAAATAAAACATTAAATGCTCTCCTTTCCTCCTTTGATGTTCTATGTCTCTTGTTCATTACTGCAATAACAAGCTCAAATCAACCAACTACATGAGAATAACATAGAACTGAATTACGGTGAGTACGCTAAGCTTGGTCTTACCCATTAAATAGCGAAGGAGACTCTGTTCTCATTTATATTTCAGTGGGCTCTCTCTGTAGCTATCACAAATGTCATCCCTAGCGTTTAGCACAAAAATAAGATGTTAAGGAGGTGGAAGAGGGCGGTTTCTTTCAGCTTACCACAGAAGGTGGAATGAGGAAAGTTGGTCTTAAATTGCAGCATACAGGAGAGTAAAGCTAGATTTCATTTAGAAACTTGGCATGTGTAAAGTTCTGGGAATGTTTATGTGGCAGAAACAAGGATAACCCTTCCATTTTCTCATCCCTATGAAGAAAAGACAAAAGACACACTATTGCTATTTCTTGTTAATTAAAATAACTTTTGAATGACATTTAACATTTCTAACACACAATATAGAAATACAGAATATAAACATAATAAAGCAGAAGGAAAAGTTAATTGATGTTACAAAATAATTCGTCCTGGCTGGGAAGGGAGATGCAGGTGTAGTTTACAAGCATCTTTCAGGTATTCATATTTAATTTACACCCATCAGGTTATTTTTCTCCATCTGCTCAAGCCAGTAAGCACTTCCTCCAAAGAAACTTTAAAAGAATATGCACTCAGCAAGAGAAAGACAAATAGCTGTATTAAAAAAAAATAAGCAAAGTATTTAAATAGACATTTCTCCACAGAAGATATTAAGATAGCCACTAAACACATGGACGCATCATTAGTCGTTTGGGAAAAGCAAATCAAAACCACAAGGAGGTCACACTTTACACCCAGGGTGGCTAAAATTAAACAGACGGTCCTTAACAAGTGTTGACACGGATGTGCAGAAATTGAAGTCCTGATACACCGCTGATAAGAAAGTAACATGGGGCAGCCGCTTTAAAAAGCAGTTTGTCCCTTCCTCCAAGTGTTAGACATGGAGTTACCCATGACCCATCCATTCCTCTCCTAGATACAGACACAAGAGAATGAAAATGTATGTCCACATAAAAACACGTATGTAAATGTTCAAGCAGCAGTATTCATAAGAGCTAGAAAGAGAAAACAAAGCATATGTCAACCAACTGATACAGGGATAAATAAAATATGACGTATCCATATTCCACACTGCATAATAAAGCATTATTCAGTAAGAAAAGGGGATGACAAATTGATTCATGCTAAAATATGGATGGACTTTGAAAACATTGTGTTCTGTGAAAAAGTCAGACACAAAAGGCCACATATTGTATGATTCTATTAATTCAAAATCTGTAAACTATGCAAACCTATTAAGCCAGAAAGTATACTACTGATTTCCAGAGACTGGGAGGAAGGAGAAATAGGGACCTATTAGGTATGGGGTATCCTCTGGAGTAATGAAAATATTAGGGGATTAAATTATGTTGGTGGTTGCACAGCAAAGGGGATATACAAAAATGCTAAGCTGTACATTTTATAAGGGTGAATTTTAATTTCTTGCAGATTGTCTTGATAAGGTTGTTGTTTTTATAAAAGTCCATATGGATTGAATTCACTCTCAGTAATAGTAACACTGAAAAGTGAGCCACTTTGTATCAAGCAAAAATTATAATATCCCATAGAAGAAACTGGATTTTTTAACATCAGCTAATTCTTGTAATGTTAAAGAGGATGATGCTGAACTGACACTATTCTTTCGAGGCTGACTAGATGAATTCCTCTCAATCCCTGTTCTTTCTTAGCTGCCCCCATTATAGAGGCTAGAAAAGCCAAAAAGCCCATTTCTTTGGCCTATTGGGAACTCGGTGGTTCATAAAGGCAATAGCATAACTACATTTATTTTTGTCTCCCTCTCCTTCTTTTCAGACACTTTGTAGGCATTAAGCAGTCAGTATAAAGACAAAATCCAGTAGTCTAAGGATAGCAGGATAAAGGGCTACAAAGAGCATGAACCTTGCAATGGGCAAGTTTAAGCATCTGTATCTGCACTGGACTCCTTATTTTAGGCTATTTGGTATATGAGAAAACATACATTCCTATCAAGTTATTCTTGATATTTTTCTGATATTTGGAGCTACACGAACACATGATTTCTTCGACACTGATTAATCATGCACAAAATATTCCCAGAAAATTCAATATTTGTGGTTCAGTTTATAAGATATTTTATTATTTTCATGCATATACCATTCAAGACTAAATGAGTAAAGGACAGACTATTGACGGAACATATCTCAAAACAGTAAGAGCTATTTATGACAAACCCACAGCCAGCATCATACTGAATGGGCAAAAGCTGAAAGCATTCCCTTTGAAAACTGGCACAAGACAAAGATGCCCCCTCTCACCACTATTATTGAACATCGTATTGGAAGTTCTGGCCAGGACAGTGAGGCAAAAGAAATTTGGTGAGAAATTTGGCCGGGTGCAGTGGCTTATGCCTGTAATCCCAGCACTTTGGGAGGCCTAGGCGAGTGGATCACTTGAGGTTAGGAGTTTGACACCAGCCTGGCCAGCATGGCGAAATCCTGTCTCTACTAAAAATGCAAAAGAATTAGCCAGGTGTGGTGGCAGGCACCTGCAATCCCAGCTACTCAGGAGGCTGAGGCAGGAGAATCACTCGAATCCCAGAGGTGGAGGTTTCAGTGAGCCGAGATTGCTCCACTGCGCTCCAGCCTGGGCAACAGAGTGACACTTCATCTCAGAAAAGAAAAGAAATGGATGAGAAATTTATTCTTTTCATAAGTATCTATGCCTTGACTTAAAAAACTGAGTTCTGAACAAATACTGTTTTCTCTATTTGTAATAATTTTTTGCCTCTGTTCTCTGTGCATTTCTGTAGAGTAGGAATTTTTCTCCTATCAATTACCCTTGGGGAATGGGAGTCTACATCCTGTCTGTTTTCTGTAATCTTCTGTTTATTCTATTTCAGG